>NC_091986.1:205151788-205364288 GCF_044704955.1 Pristiophorus japonicus
CCTCTGCTCTCTCTCTCCCCCTCTACCTCTCCCCCCCCTCCTCTCCCCCCCCTCCCCCTCCTCTCTCCTCCCCTCTCCCTGGGGGCTCCTCCTCTCCTCCCCCCTCCTCTCCCCCCCCTCCCCCTCCTCCTCCCCCCCCTCCCCTCCCCTCTCTCCCCCTCTATCTCTCCTCTCTCCCCCCCTCTCTCTCTCCCTCTCCCCCCCTCTCTCCCCTCCTCCCCCCTCTCTCTCTCCCCCTCCACCCCCCCCTCCCCTCTCCCTCCCCCTCCCCCTCCCTCTCTCTCTCTCTCCCCCTCTCCCTCTCTCTCTCTCCCCCCCTCCCCTCCCCTCTCTCCCCTCCTCCCCTCCCCTCTCTCCCCCCCCTCCCCTCCCCTCTCTCCCCCTCCCCTCCCCCTCTCTCTCTTCCCCCCTCCCCCTCCCCTCTCTCTCTCTCCCCCCCTCCCCCCTCCTCTCTCTCCCCCCCTCCCCCTCCCCTCTCTCTCTCTCTCTCCCCCCCCTCTCTCTCCTCCCCTCTCTCTCTCTCCCTCCCCTCCCCCCTCTCTCCTCCTCCCCCCTCCCCCCTCTCTCCTCCTCCCCCCTCCCCCCTCTCTCCTCCTCCCCCCCCGCCCCCCCTCCTCTCTCTCGCTCCCCCCCTCCCTCTTTCTCCCTCCCCTCCCTCTCTCCGCCCTCTCTCTCTTCCTCCCCCTCCCCTCTCTCCGCCCTCTCTCTCTTCCTCCCCCTCCCTCTCTCCGCCCTCTCTCTCTTCCTCCCCTCTCCCCTCCTCCTCTCTCCCCTCCCTCCACTCCCCCCCCTCTCTCCTCCTCCCCCTCTCTCCTCCTCCCTCCCCGCCCCCCCTCCTCTCTCCGCTCCCCCCCCGCCCCCCCTCCTCTCTCTCCGCTCCCCCCCCCGCCCCCCCTCCTCTCTCTCGCTCCCCCCCTCTCCCTCTCCCCCACTCCCTCTCTCTCTTCCTCCCCCTCCCTCTCTCCGCCCTCTCTCTCTTCCTCCCCCCTCCCTCTCTCCGCCCTCTCTCTCTCCCCCCCTCTCTCTCTGCCCTCTCTCTCTCCCCCCTCTCTCTGCCCTCTCTCTTCTCCCCCCTCTCTCTCTCTCTCCCCCCTCCTCTCCCCTCCCCCTCTCTCTCCCCCCCCCCCTCTCTCCCCCCCTCCTCCCCCCCTCTCTCCCTCCCCCTCTCTCCCCCCTCTCTTCCCCCCCCCTCTCTCCCCCCCCTCTCTCTCTCTCTCCCCCCCCTCTCTCTCTCTCTCTCTCTCTCTCTCTCCCCTCCCCCTCTCTCTCTCTCCCTCTCCCCCCCCTCTCTCTCTCTCCCTCTCCCCCCCCTCTCTCTCTCTCCCTCTCCCCCCCCTCTCTCTCTCTCCCTCTCCCCCCCCCTCTCTCTCTCTCCCTCTCCCCCCCCCTCTCTCTCTCTCTCCCCCCCCTCTCTCTCTCCCCTCTCCCCCCCCTCTCTCTCCCCCCCCCCTCTCTCTCTCTCCCTCTCCCCCCCCTCTCTCTCTCTCTCTCCCCCCCTCTCTCTCTCTCTCTCTCTCCCCCTCTCCCCCCTCTCTCTCTCTCCCCCCCCTCTCTCTCTCTCCCTCCCCTCTCTCTCTCTCCCTCCCCTCTCTCTCTCCCTCCCCTCTCTCTCTCTCCCTCCCCCTCTCTCTCTCTCCCTCCCCTCTCTCTCTCTCCCTCCCCTCTCTCTCTCTCCCTCCCCTCTCTCTCTCTCCCTCCCCTCTCTCTCTCTCCCTCCCCCTCTCTCTCTCTCCCTCCCCTCTCTCTCTCTCCCTCCCCTCTCTCTCTCTCCCTCCTCTCTCCCTCCCCTCTCTCCCCCCTCTCTCTCTCTCTCTCTCTCTCTCCCCCCTCTCTCTCTCTCTCTCTTCCCCCACCCCTCCCCCTCTTCCTCCCCCCCACCCCTCCCCAACGCGACCCAACCCAACGCCACCTACCTGCAAATCTGGTGCTGGGGACGGGCCCTGCCCGAAGTCTCGGGCCGGCCCGTTCAGCCTTCGGTCCCGAAAGGCCTGCCTGAAGCACTTTCACACAGGTAGGAAGATGGTTTATTTAATCTTTTCTTTGCTTATAAATGTTTATTCAGGTTGGATTTATTTGTATAATATATGTCTAAGTATAAATAAGGATTTATTATAGAATTTAATGACTTCCCTTCCCCCCCACCTCGTTCTGGACGCCTAATTTGTAACCTGCGCCTGATTTTTTAATGTGTAGAACAAGTTTTTTCAGTTCTACAAAAATCTTCACTGGCGCCATTCTACTTTAGTTTGGAGTACATTTTCACTGTGGAAACTTTCAAATCAGGCGTCAGTGGACGGACACGCCCCCTTTTGAAGAAAAAATTCTGTTCCAAAGTAGAACTGTTCTACCTGACTAGAACTGCAGAAAAAAAAATGGAGAACTGCGATTTCTAAGATAGTCCGTTCTCCACCAGTTGCTCCTAAAACTCAGGCGCAAATCATGTGGAAACTTGGGCCCATAGTAGCAGAAGATTCGTAAGTCCGAAACTCCTATTATTATGAATGAGAAACACCCCAAAACACACAAACACTACATAAAACATTAAAAAAAAACACCTCACATAAATACACTAATAGAAATTAAAGTTGTTAGACATGTTTATTAAGAAAAAAAATTTACCGACTTTTAAAAAAAGTTTTAATTCTGGTTAAAAATAAATGTAATGAATTGGGTAGGGTTTTTAAAAATAATGTGTTTTATTAATATTATTTTTTATGTTTTAAGTGTGTTTTAAAACTCTTACGCCTGTAAAAGTAGGCAATGCGTCTGCTTTTATCAGGCGCAATAGTTTTGAGGACATTTGCTGGGCAAGATAGGAGTAAATCCCGCAACCTTGCCTGTGCAAATGTTCTCGCTCTCCGATCTGCTTGACAGATCGGAAAAGCCGGTTTTAAGCACATACGCATTGCTCGCTGAAAACCGGCTTTTCCGATGCCTTCCCGGGTCCGTAGAAACATCGTACGGGCTCGGAAGGCTGGGATTCCTGCCCCATTGTTTGAGGAGGTATTGAGTATTCCGGCAATCACTTCTTTTTTTAATGGTGCAAACTTTCATTTTTGGCACAATGTCTGGTGATTTTGTTTAAATTCAGGTTCCCAGAGGTACCACCACTCTCAGTTGAAAATAAAAAGGCATACACATGCAAGTTTGTGAGCGCTTATACCTTGCTGCCACACACCTGTGGCTCATAGTCCTACCTGCTTTGCAAGTCGTTAAGGTTTAGTTCTGCGATATAATGGGTGGCCGAAGAGACGGTGACAATTCGACTGTTGCAGTCGTGGCTCCCCGACTGCCTCAGGATGTCCAGGAGAAGATGGGTCAGCATGAAGTGCGCGAGGTAGTTCACGCCAAAGTGCTCCTCAAATCCGTCCGCAGTGCTTCTCTGGGGCACCAGCATCACTGCCGCTGAAATTGAAAGCGGAACCATTTTTAGGCGAGAAAAGTACAGTGGTGGGCATGTCTTAGTCAGACCAGCTGCGAAAAAATGGGCGGGCGGCGGAGCAGAGGGCAGGGCTCGGAGTGTGGGTCGGTTCCAGCATGATGCACAAAACCAGTCCACTTGTGATCTACATATACAAGCGGAGAGGAATTTTCCAGGGTATTTTTTTCTCTTGTTGGCTGGGTTTTTCTGCCTCGCCCAGGAAATTGCATGGCTGGGGGGGGGGGGGGGGTGGTAGGAAGTGTCAAGTCATGATGCTCCAGCCACCATGAGTGTGGGGCAGGCATGGTAGACCACCTGATCTTTTCCTGCCCGTCATTTCCGTATGTTCATAGCCAATGCTCCTTGTAATTTTTTTGGGGTGCACGGCCGCTTTAAGTTCAAATATTTACGCATGCACGTTTTTTTCCATTTAAAAGCCAACGGGAAGCCTGTGCGGGACCTCCAGACCACTGTGCAGTCACACAGCTTTACAGAAACATTGTTCGTATGTCTTCACATTCAGGTGCGAATGAAAAATGGAATTATTCAGTGGGGCAGTTATGTGTTTTCTGGTGCGTTTGGGGTAAGAGGAACAGATAGTAGGGTCAATGGTTTATAAAAGGGGAAAGCAAGGGGATTGTACACATTAGTGATACAATGGATAGGAAGTTTGAGAATACCGTCACTCATGTGTGTCACTCTGGAAAGCAGTAGTAATTGTAGTAACAACTTAATGACCTTCAACTATAGGGATCAAGGTAGCAAGACAATTGTGGGATTTCTTGAAATGTTTCGATGTTAATGATATGAGTATTAAAATTAAAATGCTGGAATTACAGACTTCTGCTTCAGTGTGACTGTTATCTCTGCGACCTGGTTGGATAATTGTAATCGATCAGAAATGCATTCGAATGGCTACATGGGAATCTGTAAGGATAGGCCGGATTACGAAGAATAGAGTGTTCCTTTAGGATACAACTGCAATTGAAAGGGATAATATTGGTCAGCAGGAGGGGGTGAAGTAGTTTGGGTAGAGCGTAGGGTTGGTCCACAGTTGATCCTTGGCACATACTATAGGCCTCTGAAGCAACAGCGTTCTAATACACCGTGCGCACCGTGGCTGCAGTGTGTACCATCTACAAGATGCATCGCAGCAACTCACCAAGGCTTCTTCGGTAGCACCTCCCAAACCCGCGACCTCTACCACCTAGAAGGACAAGGGCAGCGGGCGATTGGGAACACCACCACCTGCAAGTTCCCCTCCAAGTCACACACCCTCCTGACTTGGAAAAATGTTGCCGTTCCATCATCGTCGCTGGGTCAAAATCCTGGAACTGCTTCCCGAACAGCACTGTGGGAGCACTTTCACCACACAGACTGCAGCGGTTAAAGGCGGTGGCTCACCACCACCATCTTGAGGGCATTTAAGGAATGGGCAATAAGTGCTGGCCTTGCACATTCCAAGAATGAATAAACAAAAACGCTAGTGCAAGACAGGGAACTCTGTGAGCAAATCAGAATAATAGCAGAACAGTGCAGCATTATAGGGGACTCTAGCTATCCTTTCATTAATAGATCTAAAATGGAGCAGCTAAGTATACAATGGGCTTCTGATTCACTATCGCCCATTTATCTCCACTGCCCAAGACAAATTTCAACCCCCGTAGCCAGTTTTGATCCTTGCACATGGTGAAGGGTTTTGAGTCTCTGGAGAGGATACACAAATGGAAGAGAGACTAGATGATACCAAATCTTACAGCTGCAAATTGTGAGGATAAGTTCCAAGAATTTGGGTTACTTTTGAGAAATGCAGGCATAGAGAGGATACGAGTAGATTGGGCCTATGCTCTCTCAAATTTAGAAGAATGAGAGGTGATCACATTGAAACATATAAGATTCTGAGGGGGATTGACAGGGTAGATGCTGAGAGGTTGTTTCCCCTGGCTGGAGAGTCTAAGACTAGAGGGCATAGTCTCAGAATAAGGGGTCGGCCATTTAAGACTGAGATGAGGAGGAGTTTCTTCACTCAGAGGGTGGTGAATCTTTGGAATTCTCTACCCCAAAGGGCTGTGACTGCTTAATTGTTGAATATATTCAAGTCTGAGATTGATAGATTTTTGGAGTCTAGAAGAATCAAGGGATATGGGGATCGGACGGGAAAATGAAGTTGAGGTCGAAGATCTGTCAGGACCTTATTGAATGGCAGAGAAGGCTTAAGGGCCCGTATGGCCTGCTTCTGCTCCCAATTCTTATGTTCTTATATGATTGAAATTTTCAAATGAGAAAGGGATTGGATATAGTCCAATTAGATAAGTTATTTGAAAAGGATAGGAAGGGTAGGACTTGAGGTCATACCTAGGCTACGAGGTTAGATACAGAAAGTATTTCCATTCATAGTCGTTCCACTGTGGTTCAAACTGCTGAGACACCGTCAGTATAAGAACATAAGAATTAGGAGAATCTGCTCCCCATTCAATAAGATCATGGCTGATCTTCTACCCCACTTTGCTGCATTATCCCCATATACCTTGATTCCCTTAATATTCAAAAATCTATAGATCTCTGTCTTGAATATACTGAGATAGAAAATTTCCAAGATTCACCACCCTCTGAGTGAAGAAATTTCATCTCATCACAGTCCTAAATGGCCGATCCCTTATTCTGAGACTGTGACCCCTGGTTCTAAACTCCCCAGCCAGAGGAAACATCCTCCCTGCATCTACCCTGTCAAGCCCTGTAGGAATGTTGCATGTTTCAATGAGATCACTTCTCATTCTTCTAAACTCGAAAGAATATAGATCTAGTCTACTCATTCTCTCCTCACAGGACAATATCCCCCCATCCCCAGAATCAGTTTGGTGAACGTTCGTTGCACTCTCTCTATGGCAAGTATACCCTTCCTTAGGTAAGAAAACCAAAACTGCACACAATACTCCAGGTATGGTCTCATATGAGAGTGGAGTCACTAGAGTCCTTTAAGAAGGTACTTGGAAAGTATTGGACAGAACTGCATATTTCCAGTTATGAAGATAAGTTGCTAGTTACTTGTGATTCTGATGAGTCATCGGCAGTCATGGCCTATTGGGCTACATTACTTGAGGGAGTCAGAGAGCAATTTGCTGGCATTTCCCCTAAATTAACTACAGCTTTTTTGTGGTACGTTTTGCATCTTTTCCAGGAGATAGTATGGTTAGGGAGTGGGTGAATAGCATGTGAGGTTATACCACTGACTGGAAAGGAGTAGGCTCGATGGGGCTGATGGTATTTTTGTACCTTCTTTTCATATGCTTATATAATGCAAAAATGATTTGTGCATATGTGGGTGTAAGAATACAACATTTTTGCTGTAAATTTGCTACAAATTGGCCAAACTTAAGAGCTTGACCAAATTTAATGACCCAGCATGCTTTTGGAAGCCAAGAGACTGACTCCTGTGGGAACTCTGTAGAACTGTCGAAGCAGCAAATTGTTTTTACAGATAAGGAGTAACCGACCTTGGATGGGAACGGACTGTTCAGCTGTCACAAGGAAAAAAAACAAGACCATCTATAGACAGTTATGTATTTGAGGCAACTGAAATAAAACATAAAACATTTAATTAACTGACTGTTGATAAAAAGAAATTAAGAAACCAACTAGTATAGCTCGGAACATGCACGCAGTGGGCAACTTACCAAGTTTTGAGGTATAAATAGTGCTGCGAAAAGACATTCGGGGCTGCAGTCGCGAAGGCAATCTGATAATTGCCAGTTAAAATCGTACATCTAGTATTCATCGAACTGACCACTCTCTGGTGCTAGTACGTATGTGGTCTTTGCTTATCATAACTTGATTTTAAAGTAAGGGAATAATCCTGTGTATAATCAAGGGGGTATTATATGCAACAGTTTTGTGTGAACTTGCTTGTCAATTCTTGCTGATTTTAAGTAAAAAGAAGTTTTTCACTCATTCATTGTGTTGTTCTGTCCTACGGGTCTGAACTCTATAAACTGTTGGACGGGGTGAGGGGTTATTTCTGCACATCCTACAGTGGGTGAACATGAAATGGCTCTGCACACCCACAAATGAACTCAAAACAAGCTTGCATGCACACGTGCGAGCAGGACATGGCTTCACTCTCATATCTATGAACACAAAATAGATCTGTTCGTAAATGGGCTTGTTTTTTGTGAATGTGGTGATCAGAAACAGACTTTTAGTGTTAGCTTTCTACCGTGTTTCCTACAACAGCGATTACACTTCAAAAGTACTTCATTGGCTGTAAAGCGCTTTAGGATATCCTGAGGTCATGAAAGGCGCTATATAAATGCAAGTCTTTCTTTCTTTTCCCTTCTTATTACTCAACAAAGCTAGATTTTCCAGCTCCAAACTGGTCAGGTGATTGCTTGGGAGTCAATACAGCCTCCAGCTGAACTGAAAGAAAACAAAGAACTATTGATCGGACTTCTGGAACACAGAACTGATGAGGCATTGCGCAGGTCTGGCTGGAAGAGAAAGGAAGAAACATAGACATAGAAAATAGATGCAGGAGTAATCCACTCGGCCCTTCGAGCCTGCACCACCATTCAATAAGATCATGGCTGATCATTCACCTCAGTACCCCATTCCTGCTTTCTCTTCATACCCCTTGATCCCTTTAGCCGTAAGGGTCACATCTAACTCCCTTTTGAATATATCTAATGAACTGGCCTCTACAACTTTCTGTGGTAGAGCATTCCACAGGTTCACAATTCTCTGAGTGAAGAAGTTCCTCCTCATCTTGGTCCTAAATGGCCTACCCCTTATCCTTAGACGGTGACCCTTGGTTCTGGACTTTCCCAACATCGGGAATATTCTTCCTAACCCTAACCCTGTCTAATCCAGTCAGAATTTTATATGTTTCTACGAAATCCCCTCTCATTCTTCTAAATTCTAGTGAATATAAGCCCAGTCGATGCAGTCTTTCTTCATATGTCAGTCCTGCCATCCTGGGAATCAGCCTGGTGAACCTTCGCTGCACTCCCTCAATAGCAAGAATATCCTTCCTCAGATTAGAAGACCAAAACTGTACACAATATTCAAGGTGTGGCCTCACCAAGGCCCTGTACAACTGCAGTAAGACATCCCTGCTCCTATACTCAAATCCTCTCACTATGAAGTCCAACATGCCATTTGCCTTCTTCATCGTCTCTTGTACCTTTCAATGACTGATGTACCATGACACCCAGGTCTCGTTGCACCTCCCCTTTTCCTAATCTGTCACCATTCAGATAATATTCTGCCTTTGTGTTTTTGCCCCCAAAATGGATAACCTCACATTTATCCACATTATACTGCATCTGCCATGCATTTGCCCACTCACCTAACCTGTCCAAGTCACCATGCAGCCTCTTAGCATCCTCCTCACAGCACACACTGCCACCCAGCTTAGTGTCATCTGGAGATATTACATTCAGTTCCTTCGTCTAAATCATTGATGTATATTGTAAAAAGCTGGGGTCCCAGCACTGAACCTTGCGGTAACGCACCAGTCACTGCCTGCCATTCTGAAAAGGACCCGTATATTCCTACTCTTTGCTTCCTGTCTGCCAACCAGTTTTCTATCCACGTCAATACATTATCCCCAATACAATGTGCTTCAATTTTGCACACTAATCTCTTGTGTGGGACCTTGTCAAAAGCCTTTTCAAAGTCCAAATACACCACATCCACTGGTTCTCCCTTGTCCACTCTACTAACTACATCCTCAAAAAATTCTAGAAGATTTGTCAAGCATGATTTCCCCTTCATAAATCCATGCTGACTTGGACCGATCCCGTCACTGCTTTCCAAATGCGCTGCTATTTCATCTTTAATAATTGATTCCAACATTTTCCCCACTTCCGATGTCAGGGTAACTGGTCGATAGTTCCCTGTTTTCTCCCTCCCTCCTTTTTTAAAAAGTGGGGTTACATTAACTACCCTCCAATCCATAGGAACTGATCCAGAGTCTGTAGAATGTTGGAAAATGACCACCAATGCATCCACTATTTCTGGGGCCACTTCCTTAAGTACTCTGGGGTGCAGACTATCAGGCCCTGGGGATTTATCGGCCTTCAATCCCATCAATTTCCATAACACAATTTCCTGACTAATAAGGATTTCCTTCAGTTCCTCCTTCTCGCTAGACCCTCGGTCCCCTAGTATTTCCGGAAGGTGATTTGTGTCTTCCTTAGTGAAGACAGAACCGAAGTATTTGTTCAATTGGTCTGCCATTTCTTTGTTCCCCATTATAAATTCACCTGATTCTGACTGCAAGGGACCTACGTTTGTCTTTACTAATCTTTTTCTCTTCACATATCTATAGAAGCTTTTGCAGTCAGTTTTTATGTTCCCTGCAAACTTACTCTCATACTCTATTTTCCACCTCCTAATTAAACTCTTTGTCCTCCTCTGCTGAATTCTAAAAGACTCCCAGTTCTCAGGTTTGCTGCTTTTGCTAGCCAATTTCTATGCCTCTTCCTTGGATTTAACACTATCCCTAATTTTCCTTGTTAGCCACGGTTGAGCCACCTTCCCCGTTTTATTTTTACGCCAGACAGGGATGTACAATTGTTAAATGTCTGCCATTGCCTATCCATCATCAATCCTTTAAGTATCATTTGCCAGTCTATCCTAGCCAATTCACGTCTCATACCATCAAAGTTACCTTTCTTTAAGTTCAGGACCCTAGTCTCTGCATTAACTGTGTCACTCTCCAGCTTAATGAAGAATTCTACCATATTATGGTCACTCTTCCCCAAGGGGCCTCGCACAACAAGATTGCTAATTAATCCTTTCTCATTACACAACACCCAGTCGAGGATGGCCAGCGCTCTAGTTGGTTCCTTGACATATTGGTCTAGAAAACCATCTCTTATACACTCCAGGAAATCCTCCTCCACCGTATTGCTACCAGTTTGGTCAGCCCAATCTATATGTAGATTAAAGTCACCCATGATAACTGATGTACCTTTATTGCACGCATCCCTAATTTCCTGTTTGATGCCATCCCCAACCTCACTGCTACTGTTTGGTGGTCTGTACACAACTCCCACTAGCGTTTTCTGCCCTTTGGTGTTCCGCAGCTCTACCCAGGTGGTGACAAGTGCTTCCTCATAGGGTCTGAGAATCACCTGGGTCATTCACCTTCCAACAGTGTGGAAGTCAGCTGAAGAGTGACAATGGTAGAGGCCTTCGTTCTCTCTCCACATACCTCTCAAGCCCTGATGCTTTGAAATGTAGAAACTGGGGTTGGCGCTTGGGGCGGAAGCAAACTGTCCTACTTTGCCACCTTGGGATTCTTGCCTCGGGGGCACTGCTTAACTTTAGCACATTCCAACTACAACACAATGGTTGAGAGTGATGTCTCCCAGTTGTGAATTGCATAGAACTCACAAAATTGAAATTGAAAAGAAAAATAATTTACCGATAAATAAATGCCGTTCCATGAACAATTGTATGCATCACAAAAAGGATTTCATGGACAGCGTGTGGCTTAACAGTTTGCACAATATTGGTTGCTGTCAGGACATTTAGCAATTCAAACTGATGGAATGGATGCGAATTAAATAGAGCAATCTGTTCCGTTATAAATTAGCAATCAGTCAGGGTATTCAACAAGACTGGTTGTTTCAATAGCTTACAAAGTGTGTATGCCTGCCTTGTGGACCAAGTGTCTCCTGCTCACTCCTGTCATTTCTTTCTATTCTTTTTCCTATCCAGTTCAATTAGCTAGAAATGATTCTGTTACATATACAAATATTAAAATGAATAAATACATAGAATTTTACAGCACAGAAACAGGCCATTCATACATAGGATTACATACATAGAATATACGGCACAGAAACAGACCATTCGGCCCAACCAGTCCATGTCGGTGTTTATGCTCCACTCGAGCCTCCTCCCATTTTTCCTCATCTAAATCTATCAGCATAACCCTCTATTCCCTTCGCCCTCATATGCTTGTCTAGCCTCCCCTCGATACTATTCACTTCAACCTCTCCCAGTGGTTGTGAGCTCCACATTCTCACCACTCTTTGGGTAAAGAATTTTCTTCTGAATTCTCTATTGGATCTGTTGATGACGATCTTATATTGATGGCCTCTCGTTATGCTCTTCCCCACAAGTGGAAACATTCTCTCTGTATCCACTCTATCAAAATATTCGGCCCAACATGTCCATGCTCCACAGAGCCTCCTCCCACCTTACTTTATCTCACCCAATAAATTCTTCTATTCCTTCCTCCCTCATTTACTTGTCTAGCGTCCCCTTAAATATTGCTCTGCTATTCACCTCAACCACTTTATATGGTAGCAAGTTCCACATTTTGACCACTCTCTGAGTAAAGGTTTCTTCTGAATTCTTTATCGAATTTATTAGTGACTACCTTATATTTATGGCCTCTAGCTTTGGACTCACCGACAAATGGAAACATCTTCACTACGTCTACCCTATCGAACCCCTTCACAATTTAAAAACCTCTAACAGGTCACCTTTCAATCTTCTGTCTTCTAGAGAAGAGAGTCCCAGCCTCTCCAGTCTTTCCTGATAGTTGTACCCTCTCAGTTCTAGCATCATCCTTATCAATCTTTTTTGCATTTTCTCCCATGGCTCTCTGCTTTATTGTAATACGGGCACCAGAACTGTGCACAATACCCTAACGGGGGGAAATTGAGTTGTGCCCCTTTTGGGAGCGGTAACAGCCGCGGGGCAGGAGCTCCTGGGTCAGGCGCCGAAGTCCCGCCCCGCCTGCCATATTGGGGTTACCGCCCGAGAGAAAATCGAGCGAAAAATAATGCGCTCCACTTTCTCTCTGGGGCGCAAAGGGGACGGAAGCAGAGGAAGCAGGACTCAGCGCCACTCGCTGGGGAGCATAGCGCTGCCACGTAGAAGGGGCCCTCCCCTTCATTAAAAGGGAGGGCCAAGCTGTAGACTCTGTGGATCCCTACCTGGACCACCGGGGAGCGGGTTGCCGTGGCACCAGTGGAGTGCCGGGCTGCCAGATCGCGGCACGGACCCCACGTTCAAGGATAAAACGGGTCGCGGTACGCAGGTTGGCCGATTTATTTTCCACCGTCCTTTTAACTAGCACCCCTCGAGCGACCTGCAGCCTGGTACGCACCCCCTGAAACTGCCGCTGTCATCGCCCGGCGCAGGTTCAGGGAAAACTGCCATGGAATTTAGCAGCGCTCATTTGCGCACCGTTAGCGCCCCCCTGGGGTGCTAACAGGAAGCGCAGACGACCCCGATTTCTCCCCCGAAAGGTGCTCTAACCAAATAATGTTATCTCTCCCAATAGGATGAGTGCTGCTCAAAGCAGCATCAAGCCATACCAATTAAAAGTTCCAGATTCAATCGCAAGTCTGCTGAGTTCGTTGATCAGCTAGTTGAGTTAGGCCTGTGATTTGAGAGATCCAGTTGGCCTTGTGACCCAGACTGGCAAGGGCAAAAAAAAAAAATTAGCCATTCCAGTCATTCCCAGAACTGAGAGGATATAGGTATCAGGAAAGGCTGAAGAGGCTGGGGCTCTTTTCACTAGAAAAGAGAAGACTGAGGGCATTTTTTAAATTGTGAAGGGGTTCGATAAGGTAGACATAGAGAAGATGTTTCCACTTGTGGTGGAGTCCAAAACTAGAGGCCGTAAACATAAGATAGTCACGAATAAATTCAATAAGGAATTCAGGAGAAACTTCGTGGTGAGAATGTGCAATTCGCTACCAGCTGGAGTAGGTGAAGCGAATGGCATAGTTGCATTTAAGGACACGCTAGATAAGCACGAGTGAGAAAGCAATAGAAGGATGTGCTGGTAGTGTCTACTGTGGCTCAGTGGGAAGCATACCCACCACTGAGTCAGAAGGTTGTGGGTTCAAGTCCCACTTCAGAAACTTGAGCACATAAATCTAGTCTGGCACTCTAGTGCAATGCTGAGGGAGTGCTGCACTGTCGGGGGTGCTATCTTTTGGATGTGATGTTAAATCGAGGCCCTGTCTGCTCTCTCAGGTGGACATAAAAGGTCCCGTGGCACTATTTCGAAGAAGAGCAGAGGAGTTATCCCCGGTGTCCTGGCCAATATTTATCCCTCAATCAACATAACAAAAACAGATTATCTGGTCATTATCACATTGCTGTCTGTGGGAGTTTGCTTCGTGCAAGCTGGCTGCCGTGTTTCCCACATTACAGCAGTGACTACACTCCAAAAGTACTTCATTGGCTGTAAAGCACTTAGAGATGTCTGGTGGTCAAGAAAGGCACTATATAAATATAAGTCTTTCTTTCTGTAGGATTTCATGAAGAGGCTCATGTGGAGCATAAATGCGGCATAGATCAGTTGGGCCGAATAGTCTGTTTCTGTGCTGTACACTCTATGTAACCCTGCTGGAAAGCATTGCAGGTATGAATGCAGAGAGAGGGTAGGATTGGGCTCAGCTGTGAATAGCCAACACTCGCTACCTAAGCTCGCACGTGAAGAATAACCTCTTGCGTGAGGCAAGAGACAGCTCCCACTGTCCATGGACATTCAGGAGAGGAAGCAGGGAGAGTGAATGCTTCAAAGCAAAACTTAAATATTGTTGGTTGAAACAATTGTATAACTTTCTTTTTAACACTTTTCCATTTTTGAGATACCACGACCACTGAGTCAAGGCTGACACTCAAATCTTTCTATACAACCATTTGATTTTGGCTACTCTGGTAAACAATGAAGGTACAGCAGAAACAGTAATTTCTATCATTTATCTGGTGGTAGATATTTTGAGTGTCATACAGTTCTTTCCAGGAAATCTAATGCAATCCAATGTTCTGGGGATCACAAGATTGTACTTTATTGTAACTGAAGATCATTTTTAGAAAATTTTATATATAAAAAAAAAACAACCTGATAGCTTCCTATAGCTAACAGAAATAGCTTATACAGTAGGCAAAAAAACAGAAAGTGCTGGAAATACTCAGCAGGTGAGTATTTGGAGAGAGAAACAAAATTAACATTGCAGGTTGATGACCTTTCATCAGAACTGGAAAAAGTTTGAGATCAAACAGGTTTTAAGTAAGTATTGAGTTGAACAATTTCAGATCATAACCTCTGCTCCCATTTTTCCGGACAGCAGCTGTTGGTAATAATTCTGCTGTTGCCATTTGCACCTCCTCTAGACCCATCTTTTATTTCTTTACTTGTCCCATTACCATCCCCTTTCGCACCATCATCCCTTTTGTCTCTTAATCTCTCCTGCCTTCCACTCTATCACAGACCTTCCCTTTTCTTTCCTTCCCTCTCCCTTGCTTAAAATTGGTTGCATCTCTAACTTTTTCATAGACCCCAGACTCTGCTTCTCTCTCCACAGATGCTGCCCGACCTGCTGAGTATTTCCACCATTTTAGATTTTTATTTCAGATTTCCAGCATCCACAGTAATTTGCTTTTGCATACAGTAGGCTATATGCTTCAGATCATGCTATTCAATGGAATAAATAATTTGTTGAGCATAGCCCTGGGTGGATTTTTTTTTTACTTAAGTAAAGTGCCAGAGTACAATAATTCAGGAAACTATCAATGGTGTAAAAAAAGAGGGAAGGTATGATAAATCCTAAAGTAGAGATAAGCTGATGGCAAGTTGGGTTTTTAAGAAACTGATGCTTTGAGGAAAGAATAATTTACTCACCATAGGTGTAAGTAAGTCTCAATTCTTGAATTAAGCTCTCCTTAACATGTCAGTGACAGCATTTGTCATGTGCCTGCCCCTTTAAGGGTCCCTTGCATTTTTCCAGCTTATGTTTTTCCCCTCGTTGTGCCAAAACTCAAGACTTTTTTTCTTCAGGTGAAGCATAACAATATTTCACACAAGGACTACTTGTCTCTTCTTCAGCTCCTTGTTAGGTATTTAAAGCGTGTTTGTTTTGTAGAGTTTTCACCTTCCCATCTATATATTGGCCATACGACCATTATTATGCCCCAACATCTTTCAATGGAGAACATAGGATACACGGTACAGAAACTGGCCATTTGGCCCAACCAGTTCATGCTCCTCTCGCGCCTCATCCCGTCTTTCCTCATCTAAATCTATCAGTATAACCCTCTGTTCCCTTCTCCCTCATATGCTTGTCCAGCCTCCCCTTAAATGCATCCATACTATTCGCTTCAACCACTCCCTGTGGTAGCGAGTTCCACTTTCTCACCACGCTCTGGGTAAAGAAGTTTCTTCTGAATTCCCTATTGGATTTCTTGGTGACTATCTTGTATTGATGGTCTCTAGTTTTGCTCTTCCCCACAAGTGGAAACAGTCTCTCTATGCCAGAAATAGTCTTCCTGTGTAATGAAACAAGGGAGAATATGGTTCAGAAGAAGGAGGTAATATTACACAACCTGCAAAGGAATCCAAAGACTGGTGTGCTGCACAATTTGGGCTCTCAGCAGGGTTGCTTCTTGCACTGAAGTTACAACCAGGAAGGCTTCCTGATCTACACTATTTCTAGCTGATACTCCGGTGGAAGGAAAAAGTTTGGCAGCTAAGTTTGTGGACCTGTTATACATTGCTCAGTTTACCTTTAAGACACAGCAGCAGCCCTTTGCAATCCAATACCCGTGGTAATTATGTTCCCTACGCAGTACTAAACCTATGCAGAAAATGCTTGAATAATATTTAAATCAGAGTCAGAAGGTCGTGGATTCATGTCCGACTCCAAAGACTTGAGCACAAAATCTATGCTGACACTTCAGTGCAGTACTGAGGGAGTGCTGCACTGTTGGGGGTGCTGTCTTTCAGATGAGATGTTAAACAGTTTGCCCTCTCAGACAGACGTGAGAATACTGGTCCAACATCTTGAACAGCGTCAGTTGAGGCTCAGTGGGTTGCACACTTGCCCGAGTCAAATGGTTGTGGGTTCAAGTCCCATGCCAGGGACTTGTGCACATTAATCTAGACTGACACTCCAATGCAGTGCTGAAGGAGTGCCGCAATGTCGGAGATGCCGTCTTTCAGATGAGATGTTAACAGTCTGCCCTCTTGGATGGACGTCAAAGATCCCACAGCACTATTTAGAAGAGGAGCGGGGGAATTCTCCCAGCTGTCCTGACCAACATTCATCCCTCAACAAACATCACTAAAAAACAAATGATCTGGTTAGTTATCTCATTGCTTGTGGCAGCCTGCTGTATGCAACATTGGCAGCCACATTTCCTACATTACTACAGTGACTACACTTCAAAAGTCCTTCATTGGCTGTAAAGCGCTTTGGGAGTGCTTGAGGTTAGGAAAGGTGCTATATAAATGTAAGTCTTCCTTTCTTTTTAAGTACATAAGAAACCAGAAGAGCAGTTTGCATTCATCACATAAAGCCTACGTCAGGATTGACACTGCAATTCACATTTTACTCTGTGTATCAGAGTAACCAATCTGACACAGTGATAGTGAAAATTACCTTGGTGTTCGGAGTGTCAAAAATGAAAGTGATGTGGGACATAATTCAATAAGATTTTGGAGCAGATTAACCCGACTGAGGAATTGAAGACAAATTCACTATAAATTAAAACTGGGATGGGATAATGAAGACAAGCTGACTGTGGTTATTAGACAGTGCTGAAAATGATTGGTAATGCCTCTTAATTTCTCATTGTAAATTGAATTTACAACATTTTTCTGCACAGCTAACAGTAACAATCATTTTACACCAGGGACTGCTATGAAACAAACACGATTTGGGCATGGCGAGAAGGTAATCGACCGACTGGTGCCTGAGCTGCAAAATGAGGACATTTATTGAAGCTACACGTGTCGTCTCTCAAAACGATCAAACCGTAACGAGCCGCAGTTCAAAGGTCACCAGCTTGCCGATCTCCAGACAGGCTGGGGACGAGAGTCCCATGCTGTGCCCAATGACTTCACTTAAAGGATGGCAGATTGTTGGGCCAAGAGATACAAGGTAGATGTATACATTGAGTGCTTGTGAGGGTATCAGAAGCTGTGAAGCCAGCATGATGGAAATAGCTATTTCTACCTTTATTTTACATGATATTAGAGTAAGCGATTTTTTTGGGGGGGAGGGGGGGGGGGGGAAGAAACTGTTTCCTGGGGGGTGAGGGAAGGCAGTGCTGAGATTCCAACTGTTCTGTGACAAGACTGTTAGCTGGTCGGTAGGTGGCCAATACAATTAACTGCGTGCGACCACAGTTACACATCGTATTCATGTCTGTCCTAAATAGGGTTTCTTTGTTTGTCAATGCATATAGAGCCACGCAAAATGAATCAACTGTTTGTTTCAATTTGGCTCCTCTTTGATACTATTCTCTGTGAATTCCTCTTAGTGAGGTCTGTTCAAAATGTAATCTCCTATTGGGCTCAATATTCCCCAGTAATCTGCGCCGCTTTTTTTGGCCTAAATTAAAATATCCAAGTTTCCCCAAAGATTGTGTCGAAGCGTAACTCAGTTAGTTCTGATTTTTTTAGGTTTGTTTTTTTTTTCCTCATGAGGTGTAAACTGATGTCTGCGCCAGTTTTTCACATTTAAGCCAGTTTGGCCAACTTACATTTTTCCTAGAACGACGTATGTGACCACTCCCAAAAAACCATCTGGACACTTAAGAAAAACCAGCGCACATTAAAAAATCGGCGCAGAAAGACGCCATTGTTTCTGGCAAAGTTTTGGAGGGAGTCAAGAACACATTAAATATGCACCATGAAGCTTAATTTTTTTCAAATTTAAAATGCAATTCTTTAATTTGGGATTTTTTTTCAAAGTGCCACACCGCCACCGAAGGTCTCCAAACCGGGCTCGAGGGTCGGAGCATCGGCCGGCAGAATAGATCCCCCTCGACCGGACACAGGGGCTCGGTTTCAAAAAAAGACCAGGGGGTTGAGGTTGTGTGGGAGCTGAACTGAAGGGATGACAACCCTTACACTGTGCAGCATCAAAAGAAGTCCTGGGAGGGGGCAGGTGTGGAAGCTGAACTGAAGGGATGAGATTATGCATGATTACATTATGCAGCAGCATCAAAAGAAGTCCCGGGGGGTGATGGGGGATGTTTGCCGAGCTCGGGCAAGAGAGCGATTCTACCGGCCGGCTCTCGAGCCTGGTGAGAAGACGTTCGGTCGGTGGTGGGGTAGTACTTGGTATAAAATCTAAAATTAAAGAATTGCATCAGACTTCGTTGCCCCAAATGTCCTCATTCGAATGCCTAGCTTCCCGTTCCAAGTAGGCCTATTGCGCATGCACAGACTTGGGTGTGGTCCATACAAGGGCATCGACCTTGGGGAGAAAGAGAACAAAGCTTGTCCTGCTTTTTTAAGCTTCTTGCAGAGCTACAATTTAATCATGGGGGCAACACTGTTAATGCCGTACCTCGTGCAAGCCTTCTGCATGATGGTGCTGTGGAGGAGACGCTTAATTCGACGTCTTCGTATGAGGAACCTCAGAGCACGTAGGATGATGGGCAGAAGGACTTATCCACGTCGGGTATATCGAGACAGGCGTTCAGACCTGCACCTGAGTGAGGCAGACTGTGTGAGAAGGCTGCGTTTCTGCAAAGAAGTTGTAACTGAGATCTGTGAGTTAGTAAAAGCAGACCTGCAACCTAGAAGCGTCAGGAGGACTGCTTTGTCAGTTGAAGTGAAGGTTATAGCTGCATTTTCATTCCATGCATCTGGATCATTCTAGGCCACAACTGGGGATGTGTGCATCATTTCTCAACATGCAACACATATCTGCATTCGGGAGGTGACTGCTGCACTATATGCCCAGAGGAATGACTACATAAAGTTTCCCATGAACTCCCAGGCAATGCGTGAAAGGGCTGTGGGCATCTCCAGGATTGCTGGCTTCCCAAAGGTACAGGGCAGCATTGATTGTTCCCACATCGCCTTGCGAGCATCTTTGGAGGATTCCGAGATGTACAGGAACAGAAAAGGCTTCCACTCCATTAATGTGCAGCTCGTGTGTGACGACCCGCATCGCATCATGTCAGACAACATGTCACACGTTGCGACGCGCAGCATAATAGAGAGGACCATTGGCATCTTGAAACAGCGTTTCCGATGCCTGGAGCATTCCGGAGGCTACTTGCAATACTCTTCTGAGATTGTCGGTCAGTTCACTATTGTGTGCTGCATGCTGGGTAACTTCGCCATCATGAGGTAGCAGCAGCTGGTAGCAGAAGATCCGCCTGAGGTGAGAGTGGCTGATTATGAGGAGGAAGATGCAGATGATGAGGAGGAGGAGGACGAGGAGAATGAGGAAGCCATGCAACTAACTGAACCTGGAGCACGACGGCGGAGGAGGGCGGGCCGTCATGTCTCTTTAACGATTGCTCGAGCTTTGCGCCAGCCGCTCATCCGTGAACGCTTTGCTGCCTGAAGGCTCAGCGGTAACTATTCCAAATGGACCATGTTCACTGTTTGAACCTGTTCCGTAATGTTGTATTGTGTTAATGGAACAAATGATGGAAATGATTCTTCCTTACTTCAAAAAGTTGTGTTAATAATGGAAATGATTCAGTTATAATTAAAATATATTTTATTCAAAAGTTTAACAAACACTTGTTTGTACTTAACTTAAATAAAAATATTCTTGTATCAAACTTTAAAGTTTTCAGTTAAGATCACTTACAAACTTTTAAACTTGTAAATTTATATAACTTACAAAAAACTTTTCATTTGAGAGCAGTTTCAACAGTAACAACAATAATAATAACAACAACAGCAAAGAAAGGCTGCACCCATCTTTCCTCCACCTTATTCTAAGACTGCCCGCTGTGCTTGGTCTTGGTGACTCCACCCCTGATCACATAAGGTCAATGCTCTCTGCACTCATTGCCATCATCTGAACCAGATCTGTTAGAATCTGCATCTTAGGAGAGCGCTGTCGAGCTCTCCTTCTCCTCCTGATCCTGGGTGTTGCTCGTTGCATCCCACTGGGACCCGCAGCTTCGGACGGTGGGGCCCTGGGTGTACCTCGCTGCATCCCACTGGAATCCCCAGCCCCAGACTGTGAAACCATGGAGTGTCCCACCAACACTTGTACCACTCAGGAAAGGGCCTGGCACCTCAATGGGCGGCACCAGCATCTCCTCCAGAGTGAGTACAATAGTGGGAGCTTCATCCCTCACCTCCCCCTCACCCCCATGCTCTTGGTCTGGAAGGTGGGATTGGAAGATGCTCTCCTCTTCAGGCTCGTCCGCGTCTGAATCTTCTTCTGCATCGGCTTCGGCCTCATCAGGGTTGGCCTCAAGTTCTGCAAAATATAACAGAACAGGCAAATGGTTAGCAGCAGAGGAGGGGTCAGGGTGGGTGGTATGAGTAGGCTCACACAGTGCAGGCAGAAGACTCATTTAAAGGGTCACGATGAATGATTGCACATTGCATCAACCAAAGCGTAGCTGATGGAGACATCCCCATGAACCGAAGCGTGGCTAGCCCGTGCAGTACTTAACATTTAGCAAAACCAGACTGTGGAATTTGCAGGACCTACCCTCTCCCTCGAGTGTGGGCCCAGCTTGTGCAATGGTGGTTGCTTTTCTTCAGGCAGGACCCATCAAAGCAGTGATCCTGTCTTCCAAGGGTGTCAGTGGGTGCAGATTTGCCGGGCCTCCTCCTGTTCGAGTTCTTTCCTGTTTGTTGTGGGCCACCTTCCTCTGCAAAGATGAAAATATAACTTTTTAAGAGAGGGTGTCTTTCTGTTGGGTGGGACATACAGATGGTCACATTTACAATTGTAATTCCATTGAATAAATGAAAACATTACTTACACTAACTACTTGACCAAGGTCCTGCCACTTCTTTTTGCACTGGCCTCCAGACCTCGGGGTGGTCACTATTGTACAGTAATATTCTGCAAGTTGGTTCCAGCGTTTCTTCATTTCTTTTGGTGAAACTTTTATGTGACCTCTGCTGGTGCTCAGCTCGTGCCATCTGGTAACTAGTGCCTGCACTTCATCCTGTAAGAAATTCTTGGTCTTTGAGCCGCGTTGCATCTTGTATCGCAGCTCCGATTTTTCCAATGAGAATTAAAGTTCTCACGCACAACTGGCTCTTTAAAAATGGCCGAATGCAGACCGGGAGCTGTACTGGGCATGAGCGCCCATAACAGTCACGTCAAAAACGTCCTTTTATCTTCCGCGCATGCGCAGAAGAGGGGGCATCGTTTTTTGGCGCAGACATTAGGCTCCACCCCCCGAAGCTAAAGGACAGGCTGCGGGGCGCCAAATTCAAAAAATAGAACGGGGAAACTTGCGCGTTATTTTTTTTTGAAGTAGTCGGGGACAAAATAAAACAGGCGGAACTCTGGCAATATGCTCAAAAGTGGCATTGGGGAAAATTGAGCCGTGTGTGTTGAAAACCATTCTTAGGAAGGTATGAGTATCAGTGGGGTGATACGAGTCATGTGTTTGGGTTATTTTACCTTTTAGCTCTAGGTCTTTTAGGCTTCCATGTTTCAGTGTATTCTCACAGGTGAGCCTGTGCTCCCTATATTGCAGAGTGTTCCCACCTTCTCTGATAGCTAAGTAAAATTTGAAGCATGCACGAGCAATCAACAGGGAATTCTTTCAGAATGATTTCAGCCGCTGGTTCTATCCCATGCTAATGGCTACCAGAGGTCCAGACACAGCATGTCAGTGGCTCGGGTCCAGGCGGTAGCTGGAAGGAGCGAGGTCCACTGTGACCTTGACAGCCACAGGCATTGCTGCCAACGCCCTGGCTGGAGGCTCAAGTTGTGGCTGTGGCAAATGACATCGCTTGGTGACATCCTCCTTTGTGAAACGAAGGAGCCCGAGACATTGCTCCTTAGTGAAGATCAGGTTGGAAAGGGCTCCCTTGGAGACCCCCTGTGGGTATGGCCTCCAACGGACCAGGGACTACAAAATGCTGTGGTACAGAGGGATCTGGGGGTCCTTGTGCATGAAAAACAAAAAGTTAGTATACAGGTACAGCAAGTAATCAGGAAGGCAAATGGAATGTTATTGCAAGAGGGACAGAGTATAAAAGCAGAGAAGTCCTTCTACAACTGTACAGGGTATTGATGATGCCACACCTGGAGTACTGCGTACAGTTTTGGTCTCCGTATTTAAGGAAGGATAGACTTGCTGTGGAGGCTGTTCAGAGAAGGTTCACTAGGTTGATTCCATAGATGACGGGATTGACTTATGAAGATAGGCTGAGAAGGTTGGGCCTATACTCATTGGAGTTCAGAAGAATGAGAGGTGATCTTATCGTAACATATAAGATAATGAGAGGGCTCGACAAGTTGGATGCAGAGAGGATATTTCCACTCACAGGGGAAACTAAAACTAGGGGGCATAGTCTCAGAATAAGGGGCCACCCATTTAAAACTGAGATAAGGAGAAATTTCTTCTCTCAGAGAGTTGTGAATCTGTGGAATTCTCTAGCCCAGAGAGCTGTGGAGGCCGGGTTATTGAATATATTTAAGGCAGAGATGGACAGATTTTTGAGTGATAATGGAGTAAAGGGTTATGGGGAGCGGGCAGGGAAGTGGAGCTGAGTCCATGATCAGATCAGCCATGATCTTATTGAATGGCAGAGCGGGCTCGAGGGGGTCAAATGGCCTACTCCTGCTCCTATTTCTTGTGTTCTTATGCGCAGTGGCCTCCTCCTCCCTCTTGGCCAAGGTACTCGCATAGGTCCTCCAATACTACCAGACCACCCATGACTGCAGTGAAACTGTTTAGAAAGCAGCTAGAAACAGTATCAGCAGAACCTTCTGCTCAGAAGTTAGAGGTCAGTTAAAGAAAGAGAGAAACAAAGAGGGTGAGAAAGAAAGAGAGAAAGACAAGAAAGAGAGAAAGAGAGAGAAAGAGAGAAAGAAAGAGAGTAAGAAGGAAAGAAGGAAAGAGAGAAAGAGAGAGAAAAAGAAACAGAAAAAGAGCGAGAGAGAAAGAGTGAAAGAAAGTAAAAGAGAAATGGAAAGAGAGAAAGAAGGAAGAGAAAGAGAGAAAGAAGAACGAACTTGCATTTATATAGTGCCTTTCATGACCACAGGATGACCCAAAGCTCTTTGCAATGAAGTATATTTTTTGATGTCCAAATGTGGGACCTTTATTTCAACAGTTTAATTACTGTTGATCATACTGTGTCAAGTGCCTACAGAGCAGCCCAATCCAAAATGGCGGACGGTGCACTTCCGATGCGTGATGCCACGCGCCATATTGGATACTTAGGCGCCAACGAATCTCTACATCAATGTTAACATATACCACAATTCATTTTATTATGCGATGGTTCTTTTCCCTTTTCTCACCAGCGACAGAAATTAACTGTCTGAACTCATCTTTGTCAGAAGGTCCAGAAAGACTCCCTTTGAAAGCTAAAGACAGACAAGCTGCTTTGAAAAAGATAAATTCAGTACCTTCAAAGCAGTGAGTGGAACCGAGTAGAATTTAAATACGTGCCTGTTGTTTTCATAAGGGACTGCCAAGCAAACAGATGTAGGAACGTCACACAGCATGTTTACATCTGAATTGAATGGCTTCCCGAACATTTTTTCAGACGAACTTACTTTATTCCTACAACAAAACTGCCTCTAATTTGATTCGAACCAGGCAACTTGCTCCGAGGCCACAGGAAGGCGATGTGTGGGAAATGGAAAAATATTACATTAGCCCAATAGGAGGTGGGACTGAGGCACACGGTTAGGAACATAGGAACATAGGAACAGGGGTAGGCCATTCAGCCTCTCGAGTCTGTTGTGCCATTCAGTTAGATCAT
Source organism: Pristiophorus japonicus (assembly GCF_044704955.1). Classification (NCBI taxonomy): domain Eukaryota; kingdom Metazoa; phylum Chordata; class Chondrichthyes; family Pristiophoridae; genus Pristiophorus; species Pristiophorus japonicus. The sequence goes on from NC_091986.1 coordinate 205,175,914, forward strand.
GGCTGATCTGTATCTTAACACCATCTGCCCGCCTTGGTTCTGTAACCTTTAATACCCATCCCTAACAAAAATCTGTCAATCTCAGTTTGGAAATTTTCAATTGACCTCCAACCTCAACAGCTTTTTGAGGCATAGAGTTCTAGATTTCCACTACCCTTAAACGGTCTATCTCCCATTTTAAGGTTCTGCCCCCTTGTTCTGGACTCCCCCGCCAGAGGGAATAGTTTATTTACCCTATCAACTCCTTCAAGTTAGAAGACATTTTCTCTATTTTATACTTGATGAGCAAGTACTTGGCGTTGACAATGGGCACCCAAAATTCCACATCGTTATCCGCCCTCCTCCTGGTGAACACTCGCAGTCATAAAAGAAAAAACATAAATGTTGGGGTTGGTCATAAATTTGGTAAAGATTTAGATTTACAACAAAATGACCCTTTTCTTTGAAGAAGCAAGAAATAAACATCATGCCAAATCATAGACCAAAATGCCTCATTTTTGTCAGTTGAATTTCTTTATATTGTATATAGTTGACACGTGGTAGTGATGATTCTGTCCATTAACTTCATCTTCCCATCCAACCATTCAAGAATCAACTTGGATGTGAAGATGTAGTTGATGGGAGAATACTGGTACAATACCTTGAACAGTGTCAGCTGTTGCTCAGTGGGTAGCACACTCGCCTCTGAGTCAGAAGGTTGTGGGTTCAAGTCCCACTCCAGAGACTTGAGCACATCAATCTAGGCTGAGGGAGTGCTGCATTGTCGGGGGTGCCATCCTTCGGATGAGATGTTTAACTGTGGCCCCGTCTGCTTTCTCAGGTGGCTGTGAAAGATCCCATGACAATATTTTGCAGTTATCCCTCAATCAACCTAACAAATACAAATTATAAGAACTAGGAGCAAGAGAAAGCCATTTGGCCCTTCGAGCCTGCTCCACCATTCAATGAGATCATGGCTGATCTTATCATGGACTCAACTCCACTTCCCACCCCTCCCCCCGCTCCTCATATCCCTTATCATTCAAAAATCTATCTAACTCCACCTTAAATATATTCAAAGACCCAGCCTCCATAGCTCTCTGTGATAGAGAATTCCAAAGTTTCATGACCCTCAGAGAAGAAATTCCTCCTCATTTCTGTTTTAAATGGGCGACCTCTTATTTTGAAACTATGCCCCCTAGTTCTAGATTCCCCCATGAAGGGAAACATCCTCTCTGCATCTACCCTGTCAAACCCCCTCAAAATCTTATACGTTTCACTAAGATCACCTCTCATTCTTCTAAACTCCAATGAGTATAGACCCAACCTGCTCAGCCTTTCTGCATATGACAACCTCTACCTCTCAGGAATCAACCTCGTGAACCTTCTCTGAACTGCCTCCAGTGCAAGTATATCCCTCCTTAAATATTATCCGTTCATTATCACATTGTTGTTTGCAAACTGGCTGCCGCGTTTCCCACATTACAACAGTGACTGCACTCCAAAAGTACTTCATTGGTTGTAAAGCGTTGTGAGGCATCCGGTGGGAGTGAATGCAAGTCTTTCTTTCTTCTTTTTTTGAAAGGAGACAGCTCAATAAATAAGTAGTCCTACGGGACTGACATGCCGTGGTGAGTTCAGGATAGCACTCAATGGAAGAGACTTTTCAATTATTTGCTTTGAAAACACTCCTATGACGTGGATCTAAAACACAAATTTATTTTGAGATTGTTCCACTGGCAATAAAGTTTGACATATAGGCTTCTAACAGCAACTCAGTCCTGGATTTGTGTGAACACGATTCTCAGTCCCATTGTTGGAAAGTTAACATTTTAAACAACAGTTAAATGCTCTGGGATTGCAACTCAAGAAGGGTGATTTTAACTCCCTCTATCCATTTGAAAAAATGACGGTACTGAAGTTAAAATCAAGGCAGTAGACTTACTGGCCTGTTTCTACTCCACCACCATTTTAACATAAGAACATAAGAATTAGGAGCAGTAGTAGGCCTTCAATAAGATCATGACCGATCTTCGACCTCAATTCCGCTTTCCTGCCCTATCCCCATATCCATTAACTCCTCTGGAGCTCAAAAGTCTATCTACCTCAGCATTAAATATACTTAACGACTAAGCATCCACAGCACTTTAGAGCAGAGAATTCCAAAGATTCACAATCCTCTAAGTGAAGAAATTCCTCCTCATCTCAATCTTAAATGACCTACCCCTTATCCTGAGACTATGTCCCCTAGTTCTGGACTCTCCAACCAGGGGAAACAACCTCTCAGCACCTAAACTCGGCCCTTCTGCAGGGTGGCCAAGTCATTGGTACCTCCAGACCGCAAAATCCCTTTCCTTAATGCTCTCAGATTCCACAATCCCCTCTCAATCCATCATAGGCAGTTCCTCGGGATCGAGGAAGACTTGCTTCCACTCTTAACATGAGTTCTTAGGTGGCTGTACATTCCAATACGAGAACCACAGTCCCTGTCACAGGTGGGATAGTTAGTCGTTGAGGGTAAGGAAGGGTGGGTCAGATTTGCTGCACACTCTTTCCGCTGCCTGCACTTGATTTCTGGATGCTCTTGGCGACGAGACTCGAGGAGCTCACCACCCTCCCGGATGCACCTCCTCCACTTAGGGCCATCTTTGGCCAGGGACTCCCAGGTGTCAGTGGGAATGTTGCACTTTATCAGGGAAGCTTTGAGGGTGTCCTTGTAACGTTTCCGCTGCCCACCTTTGGCTCGTTTACCATGAAGGAGTTCCGAGTAGAGCGCTTGGTTTGGGAGTCTCGTGTCTGGCATGCGATCTATGTGGCCTGCCCAGCGGAGTTGACCAAGTGTAGTCATCACTTCAATGCTGGGGATGTTGGCTTGGTGGAGGACATTGGTGCGTCTATCCTCCCAGGGGATTTGTAGGATCTTGTGGAGACATCATTGGTGGTATTTCTCCAGCGACTTGAGGTGTCTACTGTACATGGTCCATGTCTCTGATCCATACAGGAGGGCGGGTATTACTACAGCCTAGTAGACCATGAGCTTGGTGACAGTTTTGAGGACCTGGTCTTCAAATACTCTTTTCCTCAGGCGGCCAAAGGCTGCACTGGCGCACTGGTGGCGGTGTTGGATCTCGTCGTCAATGCCTGCTCTTGTTGATAGGAGACTCCTGAGATGAGGGAAGTGGTCCACGTTGTCCAGGGTCGCGCCGTGGATCTTGATGACTGGGGGGCAGTGCTGTGCGGCGAGGACACATTACCAGATCACAGGATTCCACTCCCAGTGCTCCCACACCTGGCACTCCCTCCCAATATTCCCATACCAAAGTACCCCTCCCCAATGCTCCCAGGCAGCAACAACCCTCCTCTCCTGCCAGATCCCACCAATCACTCCTAGTCCTTCCAGACTCCAAGCTCAAACACCCAGCCCTACCAAATTCCAGAAATGCCAGAAAGCACTTCACAAGCAATAAATTACTTTGAAGTGCAGACATTAAGTTCAGAAGAAGGGGGCAGAACCTTAAAATAGGAGCTAGACTGTTCAGGTGTGATGTCAGGACCCAAGTGAACCATTTTGTGCACAGCAAGATGCAACAAACGGTAAGAAGAGGAATCAACAATTAATCTGTTTTTCCGGTGCTGTTGGTTGTGGGAGGAATATTGGCTGGGATCCCAGGAGAACTCAGTTTGTTTCTATGGGGTCAAAATTGATCAAAGGCAAGTTCCGCCCATTTACCATCAACAAGAGCACTAAGATCTTGACGTTACTTTGGGCGGAACTTTGGTCACAAAATAGAAAAAAAAACGCCCGGCGGGAAAAATGGATGTTGCATGTGGATCCTCGGCGGAAAACGCAGATTTAGACCAAGGCTGCAAGTTGGGCCTAGGGAGGGGGGGGGGGGGGGGGGGGAAAAAAAAAAAAAAAAAAAATCGCAAAAAATATTTTTCACAAAAACAAAAAATAAAAAGTGAACATTCACAAGACCCTTTTGTTGCGAATCGCTGTCAAACAAATTAAAAATAAACTTTAATTTACCTTTTTTGAAATTTTTCATACCTTCTAAGGGCTGCTTTTCCTTGGTGTTTGGGTCACCGCTGTGACCAAACTCGGGTGGAAGCGCTTTTTCCAGTCTTGCACGCCGGAGGTCCGTTCCTCAGCGGTATTTCAAAACCGCTGGGGGAAGGCTTCAATGAATTTCCTGCCGATCCGTTTTCCGCCCAAAATGGCGAAATAGCGCCGCAAAACCCGTGGAAGGCTGATGAATTTTCAGCCCTTTAAATATTGCCATAGAGTCTTTAAAGTCCACCAGAACAGGTAGACAGGGCCCGGGTTTAATGTCCCTTCTGAAGGACAGCACCTCCCTTAGCATTGTATCTGAGTAACAATTACATTGTGTGCTCACGTTTGTGCTTAAAATGATATTCTCCTTGCTCCCTAACACCCGCCCCCGAACCCCCCCCACCCCGCTCCTGCACCACAATTCCATTGTGTCCTTGTGTGGTCTCATCCCCTCCTCATTACCCATAAATTTGGAACCATTAAATGGAATCATACAGCACCGAAAGAGGCCATTCAGTCCATCGTGCCTCTTCGAAAGAGACAGAAAGAAAGAGAGAGAAAGAGAGAGAGACAGAAAGAAAGAGAGAAAGAAGAGAGAGAAAGAAAGAGAGAGAGAGCGAGAACGAGAGAGAGCGAGAACGAGAGAGAGCGAGAACGAGAGAGCGAGAACGAGAGAGAGCGAGAACGAGAGAGAGCGAGAACGAGAGAGAGCGAGAACGAGAGAGAGTAAGAGAGAGAGAGTAAGAGAGAGAGAGTAAGAGAGAGAGAGTAAGAGAGAGAGAGTAAGAGAAAGAGAGTAAGAGAAAGAGAGTAAGATAAAGAGAGTAAGATAAAGAGAGTAAGATAAAGAGAGAGAAAGTGAGAGAGAGAGAGAGAAAGAGAGAGAGAGAGAGAAAGAGAGAGAGAGAGAGAAAGAGAGAAAGATAGAGAAAGAGAGAAAGATAGAGAAAGAGAGAAAGATAGAGAAAGAGAGAAAGATAGAGAAAGAGAGAAAGATAGAGAAAGAGAGAAAGATAGAGAAAGAGAGAAAGATAGAGAAAGAGAGAAAGATAGAGAAAGAGAGAAAGATAGAGAAAGAGAGAAAGATAGAGAAAGAGAGAAAGATAGAGAAAGAGAGAAAGATAGAGAAAGAGAGAAAGATAGAGAAAGAGAGAAAGATAGAGAAAGAGAGAAAGATAGAGAAAGAGAGAAAGATAGAGAAAGAGAGAAAGATAGAGAAAGAGAGAAAGATAGAGAAAGAGAGAAAGATAGAGAAAGAGAGAAAGATAGAGAAAGAGAGAAAGATAGAGAAAGAGAGGGCGAGAGAAAGAGAGGGCGAGAGAAAGAGAGGGCGAGAGAAAGAGAGGGCGAGAGAAAGAAAGGGCGAGAGAAAGGGAGGGCGAGAGAAAGAGAGGGCGAGAGAAAGAGAGGGCGAGAGAAAGAGAGGGCGAGAGAAAGAGAGGGCGAGAGAAAGAGAGGGCGAGAGAAAGAGAGGGCGAGAGAAAGAGAGGGCGAGAGAAAGAGAGGGCGAGAGAAAGAGAGGGCGAGAGAAAGAGAGGGCGAGAGAAAGAGAGGGCGAGAGAAAGAGAGGGCGAGAGAAAGAGAGGGCGAGAGAAAGAGAGGGCGAGAGAAAGAGAGGGCGAGAGAAAGAGAGGGCGAGAGAAAGAGAGGGCGAGAGAAAGAGAGGGCGAGAGAAAGAGAGGGCGAGAGAAAGAGAGGGCGAGAGAAAGAGAGGGCGAGAGAAAGAGAGGGCGAGAGAAAGAGAGGGCGAGAGAAAGAGAGGGCGAGAGAAAGAGAGGGCGAGAGAAAGAGAGGGCGAGAGAAAGAGAGGGCGAGAGAAAGAGAGGGCGAGAGAAAGAGAGGGCGAGAGAAAGAGAGGGCGAGAGAAAGAGAGGGCGAGAGAAAGAGAGGGCGAGAGAAAGAGAGGGCGAGAGAAAGAGAGGGCGAGAGAAAGAGAGGGCGAGAGAAAGAGAGGGCGAGAGAAAGAGAGGGCGAGAGAAAGAGAGGGCGAGAGAAAGAGAGGGCGAGAGAGCGAGAGAGAGGGCGAGAGAGCGAGAGAGAGGGCGAGAGAGCGAGAGAGAGGGCGAGAGAGCGAGAGAGAGGGCGAGAGAGCGAGAGAGAGGGCGAGAGGGCGAGAGAGAGGGCGAGAGGGCGAGAGAGAGAGAGAGCGAGAGAGAGGGCGAGAGAGCGAGAGAGAGGGCGAGAGAGAGGGCGAGAGAGCGAGAGAGAGGGCGAGAGAGCGAGAGAGAGGGCGAGAGAGCGAGAGAGAGGGCGAGAGAGCGAGAGAGAGGGCGAGAGAGCGAGAGAGAGCGCGCGAGAGAGCGAGCGCGAGAGAGAGAGAGAGAGAGAGAGCGAAAGAGGGAAAGGGAGAAAAAGAGAGAGAGAGAGAGAGGGAAAGAAAGGGAGAGAAAGAAAGGGAGAGAAAGAAAGAGAAAGAGAGAGAGAAAGAAAGAGAGTGAAAGAGCAAGAAAGAGAAAGAAAGAGAGGGGGGAGAGAGAGGGAGAGAGAGAGAGAGAGAGAGAGAGAGAGAGAGAGAGAGAAAGAAAAGAACTAAAGAACGAACTTGCATTTATATGCCTTTCATGACCAAAGGATGTCCCAGAGCTATTTATAATGAGCTGTGTTTTCAGGAGTGTAGTCACTCTTGTAATGTAGGAAACGCAGCAGCCAATTTGCACACAGCAAGGTCCCACAAACAGCAATGTAACAATGACCAGATTTTGGTCAGAATACCATGGCCAGGAAATTTGTTTCGGGCGGAGTTGCAAAATGGTCTGTATTGGATTGATCACCCGTTATACGCAGCATCTGATATGCAGTTCCAACATGGAGCTGAATACCAGGTGCTGCATATAATGGGCAGCCGATCTGATACTGCCTGTTTCGCCCCACCCATCGGTTTTAGTGACGTTGGTCGAGAGATAAATAATGGCTAGGATACTGGGGAGAAGTCCCCTGCTTTTCTTCGAATAGTGCCGTGGGACCTTTTAAATCCACCCGACAGGGCAGAATGGGCCTCAAAAGACGGCACCTCCGACAGTGCAGCACTCCCTTAGCACTGTACTCGAGCGTCAGCAACACTTTGATAAACATCTTTCCCACTTTTAGTCATCAATTTACACCCATCCAACATCTTTCCTCCAACTGCAACATATCATCACGCAACTCGTGTGAAAGCAACAGACTGTACAAAATTTCAATTAAATATAACATGGAAAAGATTTTAAACAGGGACCTAGAAATTCATCTTGGGCGGTGGGGAAAACAGGCGATATCGGATTGGCTGCCCATTATATGCAGCGCCTGATATTCTGGTCCACTGTTGGAACAGATCCAATACAGCCCATTTTGCACATCTGCCCAAAACAAATTTCCTGGCCATGGTATTCTGACTTCAAATTTTCCTCATGACTATAATCCAGCACAGCTCTGATATAATAATTTAAAAAAAGACTTGCATTTATATAGCACCTTTCACGACCGCCGCCGCCGGACATCTCAAAGCGCTATACAGCCAATGAAGTACTTTTGGAGTGTAGTCACTGTTGTAATGTGGGAAATGCGGCAGCCAATTTGCGCGCAGCAAGCTCTCACAAACAGCAATGTGATAATGACCAGATCATCTGTTTCAGCAATGTTGATTGGGGGATAAATATTGGTCAGGACACCAGGGATAACTCCCCTACTCCTCTTTGAAATGGGGCCATGGGATCTTTCATGTCCACCTGAGAGAGCAGATGGGGGCCTCGGTTTAATCTCTTATCTGAAAGACGGCACCTCCAACAGTTCAGCGCTCCCTCAGCACTGCACTGGAGTGTCGGCCGAGATTTATGTTCTCAAACCCCGCGAGTGATATTCAACGTTTGTTTTTTCTTTTCCCAAAGCAAATGTAAAAGGTATTTATAATATTGTTTATAGAGTAATTAAACCTTCTGAGTTTACTTGCTTGGCTGCTGTCGGACAGCAGGGGCCTCTCGGATTTAACATAATTTATGTGTTAAAGAACTTTCATTGTGTAGAGTTTCATCGTCTGGAAAGTTCATCTGATCTCCAGAGTGGTAGTGGAAGAAAGGAAATTAAGATATTCGGCGCTTCCCAACGATAGGAAAACAAGTTATGATGAGTACCGAGATAGAATAGGTAGGAATAAAGAAATTCAGGTAAAAAGAGGGCGGGAAAAAAAGAAAATAGGGAGAAAAAAATATAGAATGACAAAATAAATACAAATGATGTAAAGTTGCTTTTTTCAATGTTAAATTTAAGACTAAAATTAAAATCTGAAATGTACTCTGATGTTTGAGTAGCTTGATTTTTTGCAATATTCATGCAAACTAAACCAATCAGCCCAGGGAGACAGACGTTTCCCTGAATCTGCCAGAAGCCTAAAGATTAAAAATACATGATTTTGAAAACGTTTCAAAGTTGTGCTGTGCGATTACCTCAAAGTAAGTGATGCAGCTCAGCCACATTATACCACGTACACGATTTAGACGCTTTCAACATCTGAAATAATAGTTCAACACATGAACAAACAGATTCTTCTTTGGGGCCCCCCCCCTCAAAGGATTGAGCAACCTCCCAGGCAAGTGAAAATAATTCGCGACTCACCATTATTCACTAAAACATGAAGTAAGAGGTTCTTTGCTTTGAAGTGCTGAACAAACTGCCGTATGGACTGCATCGAAGCAAGCTCTAGGTACATAAACTCCACTGCGAATGAAAAGAAAACAGAATATATATCTCCGTCATTAAAATGTTGCCGTTAACAAATCTTATCAGTTGATTCTGAAAATTCCTCACAAGGCAATATATTTGATTGCATGTATTACATCGAATTACATAGTATTTACAGCACAGAAACAGGCCATTGGGCCCAGCTGGTCCAAGTTGGTGTTTATTGCTCCACACAAGGCTCCTCCCACCTTTCTTCCCACATTACAACAGTGACTACACACCAAAAGTATTCCATTGGCTGGAATATTCCAAGCACTTTGAGACCTCCGGTGTTGTGAAGGGCGCTATATAAATTCACGTCTTTCTTTCTTTTTCTTCATCTAATCCCATCACCATATCCTTCTATTCCTTTCTCCTTCATGTGTTTATCTAGCTTCCCTTTAAATGTATCTACACTATTCACCTCAGTTATTCCTTGTGGGAGCGAGTTCCACATTCTCACCACTCTCTGGGTAAATAAGTTTCTCCTGAATTTCCTATTGTATTTATTAGTGACTATCTTATATTGATGGCCCCTAGTTCTGGTCTCGCCCCCAAGTAGAAACATCTTCTCTACATCTACCTGATCAAACCCTTTCATAATCTTAAAGTTTAGGTCACCCCTCAGTCTTAAAAAGAGCCCAGCCTGTTCAATGTTTCCTGATGGGTATAATCTCGGAGTTCTGGTATCATTCTAGTAAATCCTTTTGCACCTTCTCCAGTACCTCGTTATCCTTTAAATAACATGGTGACCAGAAATGTTCACAGTACAATGCTCCAAGTGCAGTCTAACCACAGTTCGTACAGAAGTTTCACATAACTTCTCTGCTTTTCAATTCTTTCCCTCTCAAAATGAACCCTAGTGCTTTAAAGTACTTTTAATGTTAGCAGATATTGCCAAAGACTGGGCGTACTAGAAACATAGAAAATAGGTGCAGGAGCAGGCCATTCGGCCCTTCAAGCCTGCACCACCATTCAACATGATCATGGCTGATCATGCAACTTCAGTACCCCATTCCTGCTTTCTCTCCATACCCCCTGATCCCTTTAGCCGCAAGGGCCACACCTAACTCCCTTTTGAATATATCTAATGAACTGGACTCAACAACTTTCTGTGGTGGAGAATTCCACAGGTTCACAATTCTCTGGGTGAAGAAGTTTCTCCTCATCTCGGTCCTATATGGCTTATTCCTTATCCTTAGACTGTGAGCTCTGGTTCTGGACTTCCCCAACATCGGGAACATTCTTCCTGCATCTAACCTGTCCAATCCCGTCAGAATTTTATATGTTTCTATGAGATCCCCTCTCATTCTTCTAACTATAGTTATTAAACCTACGGTTAAATCACTGGTTTATTACTTAAGAGTATGGAGCACTTCCACACAAAGAGATGGTTTAATACCTAAAGTCGCCAGATGCTTGGTATAACAATAATTTACATTTATATTTCCATTTAGGATCGATTCAGGGCTAGATTTTTCAGCCATTTTCTCACCCGTAAATGGGCATTACCGCGATGGGCAGGATCGGAGAGATTGTCTCCTTGCCTTTCCCAGATTTTCCTATGGAAGTGATGAGAGCCAGTGAACATACCCACCCACAGAAAAGCAAAACATTGCGGCCGCTGGAATCTCAAGTAAAAACAGAAAATGCTGGAAATATTCAGCAGGTCAGGCAGCGTCTGTGCGGAGAGAGAAACAGAGTTAACGTTTCAGGTCGATGACCCTTTGTCAGAACTTACCCATATACCCATCCATATTTGGGCGGGCATATCGATCGACATTTAATACAAAGGAAATATGTCATCCAAATGTTTTTTTTTTAGTTATTTGCGCCTTGGCAACTCTGGCGAAAGGAATGAAATTGCATTCCAGAGGTGAAGGGACTCGGTAAAAGTTTCAGGGGTCCCACAAACAGAATATGATCTGCCACAGGTTGAATGACTCTGCCAAGCAAGAACAGCTAATCTAAAATTGCTACAAAAACACCCAACCTCTTCAGCTGAGCTGGGGGCAGATGGCAGCACACTGTTGCTGCAAGTACCCTAGGCTTAAAGCACCAAATACCCGAGGCCGACCCCTCAAGTGCCCTAGGTCTAACCCTCAAGTACCCTCGGCCTACCCCTCAAGTACCCTAGGCCTATCCCTCAAGTGCCTTAGACCTACCCCTCAAGTGCCCTAGGTCTGGGGCTCGTGCCCCAGGTCTAACCCTCAAGTACCCTAGGCCTACCCCTCAAGTTCTCTAGGCCTACCCCTCAAGTGCCTTAGACCTACCCCTCAAGTGCCCTAGGCCTGGGGCTCGTGCCCTAGGTCTAACCCTCAAGTACCCTAGGCCTACCCCTCAAGTTCTCTAGGCCTACCCCTCAAGTTCTCTAGGCCTATCCCTTAAGTGCCCTAGGACTACCCATGAAGTGACTTCGACCTACTCCTCAAGTACCCTAGGCCTACCAGCTGCAACTTTCCTCCCACCTCCAAAGAGCAGCTCTCTGGGTCTGCTGGACATCCTGTCAGGAGCCTGCCCAACTAGACATAAATTGGTTGACCCAGGAAGATTCATTGGGGGTGGGAGGACGGTGTGGGGGTCAACATTGAAAGGCCCGAAGTCTGCTTCACCGGGGTTCCAGCAGAATTACTGCTGAAGAGGAATACCTAGCCCATAATATCAGTCATAATACATGGACTGCAAGATCCAGGTTTGTCACTTTTTGCACAAAACAAACCACATTTTCTGAGTGACAGGTGGTGAAATCCCAGCAGCAACATCCAAGTACTTGTTCTAAAGCAGATTGCAGTGATAAAACTGCAGTCATGTGGCATGCATCTTTCTAATAGCACGTAACAAATGACTCAAAGCCCTGCCTGCCAACAGCAAATTCCCAAGTGTTAGCTCGACACTGCTTAAATAATGGAAAGTACATACAAAATTTTGAGACTTTGAAAGATTAGGTACCAGAATTTTTCACGTCAACAGTTTACCCTCAATCTTTTCTACACTACTCCATTCAGTTTTCAGCCTTTATAGCAACCATCCCAAATCATCTTGATTAAATAGGGTAGAATGCACAATGAGGTCGGTTGTACAGGGTTGGTGGCAGGAATGGGCTCAATGGCTTTACGGCATAATCCTGTTCTTAATTCATATTCTGTAAAATGATGGAAGGAGCATCTCCTTTAAAAATCAACACTTTAATGTGCTTGCATTTGATTCTACCTATCAAACCGGCCTAATAGACCCTCATCATATTGTTGAAATATCTCTGCAATCGTTTTCATCTAGTGAATTAACTTTGGAGTGTAAGGGCTGTTCTTTGCAACAAGTTTGGAACAGAAGTGGTGCCAGTTTACGTTAACTCGGTTTCTCTCCCCACAGTTGCGGCCTGATCTGCTGAGGATCCCCAGCATTTTCTGTTTATATATCAGATTTCCAGCATCCGCAGTATTTCGCTTTTGTTTTCGTGTTTAATTCACTGCCACTTCTCATCCAGGAAGGCCCACCTTGAAGAAGTTCTGCTCTTCCCTCTGACGGAAGTTCTGTTTGCCTCTTTCATCTTGTTCGCCTTCATTGCTTTCTGCTTCCCTTCTCGCGTTTGATCGTGTAAAACCTGCACATCTCCAATATTTTCCAGTTCTGGTGAAAGATCACCGAGCTGAAACGTTAACTCTGTTTCTCTCTCCACAGATGCTGCCTGACCTGCTGAGTACTTCCAGCATTTTCTGTTTTTATTTCAGATTTCCAGCATCCGCAGTGTTTTGCTTTTGTATAAATTGTGCCAGATTGAATTACGACTAGTAATCCAGAGAACGTAAATTCAAATCCTACCATGGCCATATAGGACATTTTTCAAAATCTAGAAATTGAAAAGCTGGCATCGGTAAATCAGTATCGGATTGTCGTAAAAAACCCAACTGGTTCACTAATGTCCTTCAGGGAAAGAAACCTGCCGACCTTACCCTGTGACTCCTGTCGTGTCTTAACCAACGATCCCAATGTGGTCATGTCTTAACCAACGATCCCTTTAAGCTGTGCGGCCGTGTAGCGCACGGGGACTGGCTTTTAAATGGAAAAAACACGCATACGCAGAATTTTGAACGCACTACACAGCTTGCTAAACTCCCTCAATTTAAAAAAAATTTTTTTTTTTTAAAGAGGGGTCATTGGTCTTAACTGCCCCCTGAAGTGGTCTAGCAAGCAACTCAGAAGCATCCAACAATTAATAAATAAAATAAAAAGGAAACTCTCAAAATACATGAAGAGGAAGCAACATCTATTTCTTTCTCCCCACCTCCCCAGTTTGCACCCATTTTCCTGCTGTCCTGACTGCAGTGTTTGAGCTGATGCAGTGTTTGTGTGCGAACCTAGTCAGTAATTATCAGCGGGTTGTTGATTGCGTGCGACATCGCTGCTGGCGGACCTGGTTCTCATCCTCATCGTGACTGTGTTAGACTTAAGAAGCTCAACTTGAAGTCGAGGAGGCATTTTACAGCCCTCTGGACTCAACACTAAGTTCAATGATTTCAGACCATAACCACTGCTCCCATTTTTTCAGACGGCAATTGTTGCTGATGATTCTCTCAGTCCCATTTACACTTGCACTAGACCGATCTCTTGTTTATTTACTTGTCCCGTTACCATCTCCTTTCGCCTCGCACCATCATCCCTTTTTCCATTTAATCTCTCCTGCCTTCCACCCGATCACAGACCTTCCCTTTTGTTCTTCCCTCCCCTTCGCTATTTCCTCCGCCGCGGTACTAGCTTAAAACCTGTTACATCTCGAGCTTTTTCCAATTCTCATGAAAGGTCATCGACCTGAAACGCTGACTCTGTTTCTCTCTCCACAGATGCTGCCTGACCTGCTGAGTATTTCCAGTATGTTCTGTTTTCATTCCTGTTCTCAGTCGATGTCTTCACACACGCACTTTCCAGCACGGGGGGGGGGTTCACTGAATAGCAATCACGGGTGGGAACTCCAGTCGATTTTTCTGCTCTTGACTGGGGAGGGGGTCTGAGACCAATGTGCGAGTCTCAACTGAAATCTGCCAGCTAGACACAGGCTGGGAATCGAACCTGAAACCTTGCAGTCTATATTGTTTAGTGCTACACCAGGCAGTGAATTTAACTACTGGGACATTTATGGAGTGTTACTTCTATTAGTGTAACACCTATTACAGTCTCTTCAAGCATATCATCTAATCACTGTCGTTATAGTTTTCTAGGGCCCAAATTTCCCCAGCTGCCGAAAGCGGTGTAGTTAGGAGTGGCACGCCGATTTTTTGGGGGCAAAAAAGCGCCAAAAATGTGCCTGATAATTTGGCCGCTCCCACGTTGTCCGGTTCCATCGGCGTGGCGCTGCAGAGCCTGCGGGCGGGGCGAAGCTTCAGCGCAGCCGGCAGGGGTGGCGGGGCTTGGGCCCAGCGTCTCGTGGAGTGGCGGCAAGGGGACGCATGTCAGTTTGAGCGTGCGAGCATGCGCAATGGGCGTTTCAGCGTGCGCACATGCGCAGTGCAACAGGAAGCTTGGCAATCAGCCAATTAAAGGGAGAGCGTCCTCAGTATCATTGGTAATGGACCATATATAAAGGTAAGGTTTAAATGGTGATGTGCGTGCGGCTGAGGGAGTGGAAAGGAGTGCTGGATAGGTGGAAGAAAGATGAGAACTGTGATTTTTGAACATTACCCGAGTGTAAGTCCAATACACGAATAGGGCAAGTGCGTGCAACATGAACAAAGAATTTTCTCCATGAGGAAGTGGAGAAACTAATGACGGTCATTGAGGAGAAATGGCTGGAGCTGGATATCAGCAAGAGTGGTCCGTCAAAAGTTTCACCCAAGGAAATGAGAAGAAGGTGGAACCTAGTTGCAGAAGAATACTCCGCAAGATCTGGAAGCCAGTGCAAAAAGAAATGGCAGGACGCTGGTCAAGTAGCGAGTGTAAGTAATATCTTCATCTTTAAATTGAATTGCAATTGAAAATGTGACCATCTATATGTGTCCCATCCATCAGAAGTGCACCATGTCTGAAAATTAATATTTTCATCTTTGCAGAAGAAATTGGCCCACAACAAAAGGGAAAGACTTAGAACAGGAGGAGGTCTGCCAAATCTGCACCAACTGAGTCACCCCTGGAACAGAGGGTCGCTGCCTTGCTGAGTCTTGCCGGCAGAAAAAGAATCAGCTCTGCATAAGCTGGACCCCCACCACCATCACTGACCCTATGAGAAAGTGCATTTTCCCCGAGGTGTGGGTAAGAATGGGAGCAGCATTTCTTTGCTGTTGTTGTTGTTGAAGAGCACTGTAAAATATCCAATAAAAGATATTTTGCATTAAAACTGAATCGTGTTCCATTAGGACCACACAACATTTAGGAACAACTGTAAAAAGGAAAAATTCCTCATCCCCACACTCATGCATGCCTGCTGCCCCGAGCCCTGGCGGGAGGGCTAGCCGGTGTGTTCTGCAGTTGGCAAGGTAGGACTGCTCTATTTTCAGTAGCTGATTTATCTTTCATTTATTTTTGATGATGTTGCACAGCTGTTGTGCTGAAGATGTTGTGATGGTGTGAAGGTCTTTAGTGCTTTAGAAGCCATTAACTCACCTTCACCCCCACCCCACCCCCGCCTCGTGAAGACAAATGTAGGTCCCTTGCAGTCAGAATCAGGTGAATTTATAATGGGGAACTAAGAAATTGCAAACTAACTGAACAAAAACTTTGGTTCTGTCTTCACAAAGGAAGACACAAATAACCTTCCAGAAATACTAGGTGACCGAGGGTCTAGCGAGAAAGAGGAACTGAAGGAAATCCTTATTAGTCAAGAAATTGTATTAGGGAAATTGATGGGATTGAAGGCCGATAAATCCCCAAGGCCTGATTGTCTGCATCCCAGAGTACTTAAGGAAGTGGCCCTAGAAATAGTGGATGCATTGGTGGTCATTTTCTAACAATCTATAGACTCTGGATCAGTTCCTATGGATTGGAGGGTAGCTAATGTAACCCCACTTTTTAAAAAAGGAGGGAGAGAAAAAGCAGGGAATTATAGACCTGTTAGCCTGACATCGGTGCTGGGGAAAATGTTGGAATTAATTATAAAAGACATAATAGCAGCGCATTTGGAAAGCAGTGACAGGATCGGTCCAAGACAGAATGGATTTATGAAAGGGAAATCATGCTTGACAAATCATCTAGAATTTTTTGAGAATGTAACTAATTAGAGTGGACAAGGGAGAACTAGTGGATGTGGTGTATTTGGACTTTCAAAAGGCTTTTGACAAGGTGTCACACAAGAGATTAGTGTGCAAAATTACAGCACATGATATTGGGGTAATGTACTGACTGGATAGAGAACTCGTTGGCAGACAGGAAGCAAAGAGTAGGAATAAATGGGTCCTTTTCAGAATGGCAGGCAGTGATTAGTGGGCTACCGCAAGGTTCAGTGCTGGGACCCCAGCTATTTACAATATAAATTAATGATTTAGACAAAGGAATTGAATATAATATCTCCAAGTTTGCAGATGACACTAAGCTGGGTGGCAGTGTGAGCTGTGAGGAGGATGCTAAGAGGCTGCAAGGTGACTTGGACAGGTTAGGGGAGTGGGCAAATGCATGGCAGATGCAGTATAATGTAGATAAATGTGAGGTTATCCACTTTGGTGGCAAAAACAGTAAGGCAGAATATTATCTGAATGGTGACAGATTAGGAAAAGGGGAGGTGCAACGAGACCTGGGTGTCATGGTACATCAGTCATTGAAAGTTGGCATACAGGTATAGCAGGCGGTGAAGGAGGCAAATGGCATGTTTGGTCTTCATCGTGAGAGGATTTGAATATGGGAGCAGGGAGGTCTTACTGCAGTTGTACAGGGCCTTGGTGAGGCCACACCTTGAATATTGTGTCCAGTTTTGGTCTCCCAATCTGAGGAAGGACATTCTTGCTATTGAGGGAGTGCAGCCAAGGTTCACCAAACTGATTCCCAGGATGGCAGGACTGACATATAAAGAAAGACTGGATCAACTGGGCCTTTATACACTGGAATTTAGAAGAATAAGAGGAGATCTCATAGAAACATATAAAATTCTGACGGGATTGGACAGGTTAGATGCAGGAAGAATGTACCTGATGTTGGGGAAATCCAGAACCAGGGGTCACAGTCTAAGGATAGGGGGTAAGCCATTTAGGACCGAGATGAGGAGAAACTTCTTCACTCAAAGAATTGTGAACCTGTGGAATTCTCTGCCACAGAAAGTTGTTGAGGCCAGTTTGTTAGATATATTCAAAAGGGAGTTAGATATGGCCCTTACGGCTAAAGGGATAAAGGGGTATGGAGAGAAAGCAGGAATGGGGTACTGAAGTTGCATGATCTGCCATGATTATATTGAATGGTGGTGCTGGCTCGAAGGGCCGAATGGCCTACTCCTGCACCTATTTTCTATGTTTCTCTGTTTCTTCCTTTCTCTTCCAGCCAGACCTGCGTGATGCCTCATCAGTTCTATGTTCCAGAAGTTTGATCAATGGTTCTTTGTTTTCTTTCAGTTTAGCTGGAGGCTGTATTGACTCCCAAGCAATCACCTGACCAGTTTGGAGCTGGAAAGTCTAGCTTTGTTGAGTAATAAGAAGGGAAAAGAAAGAAAGACTTGCATTTATATAGCGCCTTTCATGGCCTCAGGACGTCCCACAGCGCTTTACAGCCAATGAAGTACTTTTGAAGTGTCGTCGCTGTTGTAATGTAGGAAACGCGGTAGAAAGCTGACACTAAGGGCCCAAGTTTCCACATGATTCACGCCTGATTTTTAGGAGCAACTGGTGGAGAACGGACTATTTTAGAAATCGCAATTCTCCACATTTTTTTTTCTGCAGTTCTAGTCAGGTAGAACAGTTCTAGTTTAGAACAGAATTTTTTCTTCAAAAGGGGGCGTGTCCGGCCACTGACGCCTGATTTGAAAGTTTCCACAGTGAAAATGTACTCCAAGCTAAAGTAGAATGGCGCCAGTGAAGATTTTTGTAGAACTGAAAAAACTTGTTCTACACATTAAAAAATCAGGCGCAGGTTACAAATTAGGCGTCCAGAACGAGGTGGGGGGAAGGGAACTCATTAAATTCGACAATAAATCCTTATTTATACTTCTAGAAATATTATACAAATAAATCCAACCTGAATAAACATTTATAAGCCAAGAAAAGATTAAATAAACCATCTTCCTACCTGTGTGAAAGTGCTTCAGCCAGGGAGAATTCTGCAGCTGTTCGTGCCGCTGAACGAGAGAGGGAGGGAGGGGAGAGAGGGAGGGGAGAGAGGGAGGGGGAGAGGGAGGGAGGGGGGGAGGGAGGGGGAGAGGGAGGGGGGGAGGGGGAGGGAGGAAGAGAGGGGGGGGCGGGTGTCGGGTCGGGGGGCGGAGCGGGAGCGGGGGCGGGGGGGGAGCCGGGGTCGGGTTGGGGGGGGAGCCGGGGTCGGGTCGGGTCTCGGGTCGGGGCGGGGAGCGGGCCTCGAGTCGGGGCGGGGAGCGGGCCTCGAGTCGGGGCGGGAAGCGGGTCTCGGGTCTCGGGTTGGGTCGGGTCGGGGCGCGGGTCGGGTCGGGGTGGGGGGGGGGGGGGAAGAGAGCGGGTGTCGGGTCGGGGCGGGGGGGCCGGGGGAGTGGGTGTCGGGTCTCGGTCGGGGCGGGGGGGAGCGGGTGTCGGGGCGGGGGGGGGGGGAGCGGGTCTCGGGTGTCGGGTGTCGAGTCTCGGTCGGGGCGGGGGTGGAGCGGGTGTCGGGAGCGGGTCTCGGGTCTCGGGTGTCGGGTCTCGGTCGGGGGCGGGGAACGGGTCTCGGGTGTCGGGTGTCGGGTGTCGGGTCGGGGCGGGGGGGGAGGAGCGGGTGTCGGGTCGGGTCTGGTCGGCGGTGGGCGAGGGGGAGCGAGTGTCGGGTCTGGTCGGGGGGGAGCAGGAGCTGGCCGTGGGAGGAGCCTTATTCACGCAGCCCCAGTAAGGCCATTGGGCCAGGGCTAGGGGCTGCATGCTTCGGGCCCCTCCCACACAGTTCGGCGCCTGGAGCTACTGCACATGCGTGCCGACTGTAGCGCGCATGTGCAGAGATCCCGGCACGGTTTTCAGCGCCGGGATCTGGCTCCGCCCCCCCCACAGCTCGTGCTGGCTGCGCCGAGTGCCACAGGACCTGTAAGTCGGTGGAGAATACCGAGGATTTTTTTAGGCGCCGTTTTAGGCGCGAAAAACGGGCACCCAGCTAGGAGGGGCGCCCGTTTTTTTTCTTGTGGAAACTTGGGCCCTATAAGACTAGTTTCTGATCACCACATTCACAAAAAACAAGCCCATTTACGAACAGATCTATTTTGTGTTCATACGTATGAGAGTGAAGCAATGTCCTGCTCGCACGTGTACATGCAAGCTTGTTTTGAGTTCACGTGTGGGTGTGCAGAGCCATTTCATGTCCACCCACTGTAGGACGTGCAGAAATAACCCCTCGCGCCGTCCAACAGTTTATAGAGTTCAGACCCGCAAGGCAGAACAACACAATGAATGCGTGAAAAACCTCTTTTTACTTAAGATCAGCAAGAAATTACAAGCAAGTTCACACAAAACTGTTGCATATAATACCCCCTCGATTATACTTCAGCAAACACAGGATTATTCCCTTACTTTAAAATCAAATTATGATAAGCAAACACCACATACATACCAACACCAGAGAGAGGTCGGTTCGATGAATACTAGACGCACGACTTTAACTGGCAATTGATCAGGTTGTCCTCGCGACTGCAGCCCCGAATGTCTTTTCGCAACACTGTTTATACCTCAAAAATTGGTAACTTGCCCACTGCATGCGTGTTCCGAACTATACTTCTTCATTTCTTCTTATCAACAGTCAGTTAATTAAATGTTTTATATTTTACTTCAGTAGCCTCAAAGACATAATTGTCTACAGATGGTCTTGTGTGTTTTTTCCTTGTGACAGCTTAACAGTCTGTTCCTATCCAAGGTCGGTTACTCTTTATCTGTAAAAACAGTTTCGATATTTCTATGTTTCTATCTCTGGCTACTTGCGCTGATTTCTTAAAAGTAGGTAAAAGAGGCGTAAGTGGCTTGTCATGGCCCCTTTTAGAGAGAAAAAACGAAACTAGAAAAACACCTATCTGACTTACACTGGAGCAGGTTAAATGGGGAAATCTGCGATTTTAAGTTACTCCAAAAAAAGCTACAAACTCCAAAAAAAAACGGGGCAACTCCTGGGGAAATTTGAGCCCCTAGTTCCAAAACTCATCTGTGATCATACTATAATCATTCAATCACAACCATTCCTACAGATAATATGAGGTAGAAAATGGGACGTTCTTGTATCTCCATTTCTTTTATCTCTATTTAACCAGGAGACAGAGATTTAAGGTGATTTTCAAAAGAACATAAGAAATAGGAGCAGGAGTAGGTCATTTGGCCCCTCGAGCCTGCTCTGCCATTCAATTAGATCATGGCTGATCTGATCCTGGCCTCAACTCCACTTCCCCGCCCGCTCTCCATAACTCTTTAGTCCTTTATCTTTCAAAAACCTGTCTCTCTCCACCTTAAGTATATTCAATGACCTAGCCTCCACAACTCTGAGGTAGAGAATTCCAAAGATCCACGACCCTCAGAGAAGAAATTCCTCCTCATTTCCATTTTAAATGGGCGACACTTATTCCGAAACTATGTCCCCTAGTTTTAGATTCCCTCACGAGGGGAAACATCCTCTCTGCATCTACCCTGTCAAGCCCCCTCAGAATCTTATATATTTCTTTAAGATCACCTCTAAGTCTTCTAAACTCCAATGGGTATAGGCCCAACCAAAGGCGATGTAAGAAAAAAACTTTTTTACACAGTGAGTGGTTGGGTTCTGGAACGCACTGCCTGAAAGGGTGGTGGAGGCAGACTCAATTACAGCTTTCAAAAGGGAGTTGAATAAGTATTTGAAGGGAAAAAAAATACAGGGCCACAGGGACTAGCTGAAATCTGCACGAGCTCGATGGGCCAAATGGCCTTTTTCCGTGCTGTAACCTTTCTATGATCTCCAGGATAATGGTAACTCTATTTAATCCTGAGCTGTTGGATTTGGACAGATTTGTGATTAAGCTTTTTTTTTCCTATAGAGGAGAGGGAGTTAAACCCATTGCAAAAAGCACTTTAACTACATGTATTTAGTGATCAAAAATGCAATGCCAAAATTAGTACTGGCTTTATTTAGTCGATTCCATCCCTTAATTATTGGTTTAGTTGCTGATTTTCATGGGTGGGTATTGAAGTAATGGCTGGCGATTAAGTTACAGTGTAAAATGCGACTTGGCATTAATAACAAAGTGCATCTCAATGCCTACAATGCTTAACTGAGTGCTGATAGCACAGAAAACATGGCCACTGACTGACTAAAAAGAAAGAAAGATTTGGATTTATATAGTCATCTTGCCATAACCTTGAGTTGGTCAACACGAGCATGAATCGGAGAATTGGGTGTGGAGGTAAGTGATTCCAATTTTCCAGTCATTGATGACTGTAAATTTACCCCGCATCTTTATATGTGAAGTCACATCCGAATCCAAATTCAGTAAACTGAGACTAGTTTCTGTTAATGCGTGTTTCGGATCAGGCTTTCTATGTCCTGTTAGCCTGTAGCTAAAGTGACCGCACAACTTTGTTTGAGGCATCATAAGTCAAGGACTCAACAGGAATTTTCACCTAGCTATAAAGAAAGACGGACTTGTATTTACAGCACAGAAGCAGGCCATTCGACCCAATGGGTCCATGCCATTGTTTATACTCCAAACGAGCCATAAAACGCCTTTCATGACCACAGGACATCCCAAAGCTCTTTACAGTCAATGAAGGACTTTTGAAGTGTGGTCACTGTTGTAATATAGGAGACGCGACAGTCAAGTTGCACACAGCAAGCTTCAACAAACAGTAATGAGACAAATATACAGGTAATTTTTTTTTTTAAGTGTTGTCGATTGAAGAATAAATATTGGCCAGCGGAGAATTCCCCTGCTCTTCTTTGAAATTGTACCATGCGATCTTTTACATCCCCCCAAAGAGGGCAGACAGTTTAATGCCTCATCCAAAAGATGAGGATGAGAGTTCAACACTCCCTCAGTCGGGCACTGGAAGTGTCATCTTAGATTATGCAGGGATGCTGAATCGCACTATTATACATCAGATCAGGTCACGTTTCAGTTCATAGGACGAACTGGTGATGGAAAGGATTAACATTGCCTCATTGGACATTACATTTGAACATTGAACATTGTAAGTTTAAACGAGAAGCTTCTAAAAGGCCTTTTGTTCTCAAAACATCGGACTTGGAAAAACAGTGCTGAGGCAGTTACAAATCCTTGGGAAAGACAGCCAAATATACAACACCTGGTTTCACAGGGACAAACAAGTTCAGAGGGGATTTCACACTCTGGGTTCGCATGGGGGGGCAAGGCTGCACCTGGGTTCACGTGGCTTTGAGTGACCCAGACAACTGCCCATCATTAATGTAACAGTGAGTGAGGGATCAAACTTCTTTTGACTTTTAATTCACACCCCAATTGCCAAAAATCGTATAGAAATGGGGCCTCGTGATAGATTCTTTACTGGAGCCTCGAGAAGCTTAGTCTGGAGGAAGGACGACCAGGAAGAAGAAGAAGAAACTGCAAGAGCTGTGAGAGAGCGGATCACTACTGCCTTGAAGCTCAGATCTGTGGTTTAAAAGGCTGTAAGCATTGATTGATTTGCTTGATGCTTGTGTGAATTGTTTAAATCATTAATTAGCCATTAATTGGTTTAACAAAATACGGTATATGTTTGACTTTCTCTCACCGACTAACTGCCCAGGTTCACGAATCACTGGAACATCTGTATCCATACACTAGTTTATGGAAGATGTCTTTTGCAATGAGCCCAAGGGTATCTCAATGATGTCTTTCTCGCTGCAATGCTTCATCTCACCTTGAACAGGCTCCCCGCTGGAGTGGAGTTAATCTACAGGACAAGCAGGAAATTGTTCAACCTCCGTTGCTTCCAGTCCAGATCCAAGGTTGTTACAACCTCTGTCATTCAATTACAATATGCAAACGACGCTTGTGTTTGTGCACACTCAGAGGCCGAACTCCAAGCTTTCTTTTCTTTATCAGTAAGTAACATTTAGCATTGTTGCTGCCAAATTAAGTTTATCTAAGGGTTAAGTCATGGCAGGACAGCTCGGACACGTGTTATGCTCCTCCTGTACTATGTGGGAAGTCAGGGACGCTTCCGGTGTCCCTGACGACTACGTGTGCGGGAAGTGTATCCGCCTGCAGCTCCTGACAGACCGCATTGAGGCACTGGAGCTGCGGGTGGATGGACTCTGGAGCATCCATGATGCTGAGAATAACGTGAATAGCACGTTCAGCGAGTTGGTCTTACCACATGTAAAGGGTACACATCCAGATAGTAAATGGGTGACCAACAGGAAGAACAGTACAAGGAAGGTAGTGCAGGGGACCCCTGCGGTCATCCCCCTGCAAAACAGATACACTGCTTTGGGTACTGTTGAGGGGGATGACTCATCGGGGGGAGCAGCAGCAGCCAAGTTCATGGCACCGTGGCTGGCTCTGCTGCACAGGAGAGCAGGAAAAGAGTGGGAGAGCTATAGCGACAGGGGATTCGATTGTAAGGGGAATAGATAGGCGTTCCTGCGGCCACAACAGAGACTCCTGGATGGTATGTGCAAGGATCAAGGATGTTTTCAAGCGGGTGCAGGACATTCTGAAAAGGGAGGGTGAACAGCCAGTTGTCGTGGTGCATATAGGTACCAACAATGTACATAAAAAACGAGATGAGGTCCTACAAGATGAATTTAGGGAGCTAGGAGCTAAATTAAAAAGTAGGACCTCAAAAGTAGTAATCTCAGGATTGCTACCAGTGCCAAGTGCTCGTCAGAGTAGGAATCGCAGGATAGCTCAGATGAATACGTGGCTTGAGGAGTGGTGCAGAAGGGAGGGATTCAAATTCCTGGGACATTGGAACCGGTTCTGGGGGAGGTGGGATCAGTACAAACCGGATGGTCTGCACCGGGGCAGGACCAGAACCAATGTCCTAGGGGGAGTGTTTGCTCGTGCTTTTGGGGAGGAGTTAAACTAACATGGCAGGGGGAAGGGAACCTATGCAGGGAGACAGAGGGAAATAAAATGGAGGCAGAAGCAAAAGATAGAAAGGAGAATAGTAAAAGTGGAGGGCAGAGAAACCCAAGGAAAAAAACAAAAAGGGCCACATTATAGCAAAATTCTAAAAAGACAAGCCTGAAAGCTCTGTGCCTCAAAGCGAGGAGTATTCGGAATAAGGTGGACGAATTAACTGCGCGGATAGCAGTTAACGGGCATGGTGTAATTGGCATCACGGAGACATGGCTCCAGAGTGACCAAGGCTGGGAACTCAACATCCAGGGGTATTCAACATTTAGGAAGGATAGGCAGAGAGAAAAAGGAGGCGGGGTGGCGTTGCTGGTTAAAGAGGAAATTAATGCAATAGTAAGGAGGGACATTAGCCTGGACGATGTAGAATCGGTATGGGTGGAGCTGCGGAATACCAAAGGGCAGAAAACGCTAGTGGGAGTTGTGTACAGACCACCAAACAGTAGTAGTGAGGTTGGGGACAGCATCAAACAAGAAATAAGGGATGTGTGCAATAAAGGTACAGCAGTTATCATGGGCGATTTTAATCTACATATTGATTGGGCTCACCAAACTGATAGCAATGTGGTGGAGGAGGATTTCCTGGAATGTATTAGGGATGGTTTTCTAGACCAATATGTCGAGGAACCAACTAGAGAGCTGGCCATCCTAGACTGGGTGATGTGTAATGAGAAGGGACTAATTAGCAATCTTGTTGTGCGAGGCCCCTTGGGGAAGAGTGACCATAATATGGTAGAATTCTTTATTAAGATGGAGAGTGACACAGTTAATTCGGAAACTAGGGTCCTGAACTTAAGGAAAGGTAACTTCGAAGGTATGAGGCGTGAATTGGCTAGAATAAACTGGCAAAGGATACTTAAAGGGTTGACGGTGGATAGGCAATGGCAAACATTTAAAGATCACATGGATGAACTTCAGCAATTGCACATCCCTGTCTGGAGTAAAAATAAAACGAGGAAGGTGGCTCAACCGTGGCTAACAAGGGAAATTAAGGATAGCGTTAAAACCAAGGAAGAGGCATATAAATTGGCTAGAAAAAGCAACAAACCTAAGGACTAGGAGAAATTTAGAATTCAACAGAGGAGGACCAAGGGTTTAATTAAGAGGAGGAAAATAGAGTATGAGAGGAAGCTTGCAGGGAACATAAAAACTGACTGCAAAAGCTTCTATAAATATGTGAAGAGAAAAAGATTAGTGAAGATAAATGTCGGTCCCTTGCAGTCAGATTCAGGTGAATTTATAATGGGGAACAAAGAAATGGCAGACCAATTGAACAAATACTTCAGTTCGGTCTTCACGAAGGGAGACACAAATAACCTTCTAGGCTATTTGGGGACTAGGGGACAGTGGGTGGAGTGAGAAGGGGGAACTGAAAGATATCCTTATTAGGCGGGAAATTATGTTCAATGGAGGTGTCAAACTGTGGGTTAACACCTCCATTGAAACAGCAGATGTGGTCGGCTAAATTAAGAAAGTCATCAGAGAGTAGATGATAGCAGTACCCTTCTTCACTGTTTGCGGCACTGACTTAAAATCTCGGACTTAAATCTTAAATAAGCAACCTTTTAATTTCAGTTTGTAGGTTTAATCTAATATTTCAGATTTTCAGCATCCGCAGTATTTTGCTTTTGTATTTAAATCTACACCCCCAATCACTTTTTAAAAAAAAAGATATTCATCAGCCTGTCTTGTCCAAATTGGAGAATCTGTCTGAAGATTTTCAAGGAGAAAATAGTCATGTCACTTAGCTTTAGTAGATGGTGAATAAAAAGAAAGGAACCCACTTCATAAGAATATTACTTAGTACAGCAGTCACAAACTATTACTTTCTGCTGCTCAAGAAGTTAGCGAAATGGAGCTACTGTAAAAAGTGTTACAACTGCTATTTTCTACCTGTAAATTTGTTTGACAGTAATAGCCTAGTTTTATTCTGCTGCCTTTCGAAGACAAGGAAGACTCATAATAACCGAGATAAACCAAAGAACAGTCGCTTGTTCATTTTCTGGGCACATCACAAACTTATCTAGAGATCTGGGCCAAGTGAAAACATTAATGCGACATTAAGGCTTATCAATGCGACATGAAACATGGAGGCCAAAAATACACGGAATAAATCAAAGTTTAAAAAAATTTGCCCGTTAGCTTATTGTTGAATTGCTTCTTGCTGTAGTTTGTGGCTTGGTATAAAATTAAGGATCTTGCGGAGACAGATGCACCAACGATAGCGTCCTTGACCAGGCCAACATCGCCAGCATTGAAGCACTGACCACGCTCATTCAGCTCCGCTGGGCAGGCCACATTGTTCGCATGCCGGACACGAGACTCCCAAAGCAAGCGCTCTACTCGGAACTCCTTCACGGCAAACGAGCCAAAGGTGGGCAGCAGAAACGTTACAAGGACACCCTCAAAGCCTCCCTGATAAAGTGCAACATCCCTACCTGCACATGGGAGTCCTGGCCAAAGACCGCCCTAAGTGAAGGAAGTGCATTCGGGAGGGCGCTGAGCACCTCGATTCTTGTCGATTTTCATGGCCAAGAGCATGCAGAAAACACGCGCAGACAGCGGAAAGAGCGTGCAGCAAACTTGTCCCACCCACCCCTTCCCTCAACGACTATCTGTCCCACCTGTGACAGACTGTGGTTCTCGTATTGGACTGTTCAGCCACCCAAAGACTCATTTTAAGAGTGGAAGCAAGTCTTCCTCGATTCCAAAGGACTGCCTATGATGATGATGATGATAAAATTAAATAGAGCAAACACAGGGATATTATCTGAACGAGTTAAGTATTCATCTGCCAGTATAACCAATACTATTTTCTAGCTTCATGTGCCATTTTGTTTTCAAAATGAAGAGATGAAGTGGACTTTAAAATTCCATCCCCATGCATAAAAAAATGCTAGTAATTCAATACTTACTGGCACTAAATTGATAATGTCACTCAGAGGCAATAGGCTCATTACTGCATCCGAAACGGGCTTACTTACCTAGACAAATCTGCAGGGATTAGAGAACGACAAATAAATTAACACATTAAAGTTATAAAATGTAAAACAGTACTTTGACAAAGAACAAGGGCACATTGCATTTACATTTGAAAGAGGACTGCAGCACAGTGGGCCCTAGCACGCAAGATTCAATCCTTCAATCCCTCAAGCACACGGGGGCCGCTTTTCATCAAGGCCTCCACCCGCCCAAGTGGCGTCCAAAGTGCCGCCGATGGCCGCTGAGGTACCAGATGATACTTTGGGCGGGATTATTCATCGCCGCGGTCCCTCGAAGGTCGGCGGGCGGCAAATGGACGCCGTACGCCATCAATCTGGGCGGCAGCTCCCATTCTCGGCGGCAGAGGCGCTTGCCGCCCAAGTGCCGCCGAGGATGGAGTCGGGCCCACGGAGGGTCGCAGAGTTCGAAAAAAAAATCACCAGTAAAAAATACAAAAAATATCCGAAGACCTTCAAAAAAATATGTTAAACTGTTCACTTACCTTTTTTTTCAGGTTCTTCAGACTGACCGTCGGGGACAGACCAGCCTCCTCGCAGCGGTCCAGCCCCGTTCTGCCGCCGAGTCCCGCCGGCACCAATCTGGCAGCTCGGCGGGCGGGAGGTCATTCACGCCACTCGGCCGCCCACTGACGTCAGCGGGCGGATCCCGGCGGCTCTTCCCTCCCACCCGCTCCAGGCCTCCTCCCAAAGTGGATCTTCAGGAGGAATGTCGGCGGCAGTGGACGGCGGGCTGATGAGGAATTTCGGCCCCGTGGAGTTCTTGAGCTCTGCTGCTCGGGTCCTGCTTGATGCCTTCGCACTCTGGAGGAGAGGAAAATCAAGAGAGGCATCTGCGAGCGATACGTCGAGCAGTCGACAGAGTACTGGGTGCCGGTCATTCACCTACTCTCTCAGTGGTAGTTGGTACATATGAGGAGATCAGGATTGAAATTCTCCTTAGATTTCCGTTGAGAGTTTTACATGGCGAGTTTATGGCCAGCGCTGGACTCAGCGCAAAGGTCCAAGTTCGCCGTGGTGACATTAAGTCACCGCTCCCTCATTTTAATTTGCAGGGCAATTGTAATGTATTTGCTTCATTGTCTCAAGGACACCCTCAAAGCCTCCTTGATAAAAGGCAACATCCCCACCGACACCTGGGAGTCCCTGGCTAAAGACCGCCCTAAGTGGAGGAAGAGCATCCGGGAGGGCGCTGAGCACCTCGAGTTTCATCGCCGAGAGCATGCAGAAAACAAGCACAGGCAGTGGAAGGAGTGTGCGGCAAACCAGTCCCACCCACCCTTTCCTTCAATGACTGTCTGTCCACCCTGTGACAGAGACTGTAATTTTCATATTCGACTGTTCAGTCACCTAAGAACTCACTTTCAAAGTGGAAGCAAGTCTTCCTCGATCTCGAGGGACTGCCTATGATGATGCTGCATGGGTTCTTTGCTGACGAATTCATAGCAACACACTGCTATGAAGAACTTGTTGGTTAATTTTACAAAGATTTGACAATCACATTACACATTACCAGTTCATCCACTGGGCTCACAGCTGCACACCTCACTGTGGATCACCTAGGCCCAACTGGCCGGGGTTTTATTGAGTCTTGTGAACATCACGTGACTGGCTCAGCCACGCACAATGCAATAGGTCTACGAACCTGTGAGCATGCTCACAGGTGCATATATTCGAGCGATGGATCTTACCGGCAGCGCTGCCGAGCCTGGGCAAATGGAGAACGCCGTTGTACCCGCCACCAGCTGGTGAAAGAGCGGCGGTCGCTTTCTTTTTGCTATTTTTTTCCCGGTGATGTGTGCCGTAAAGCCTCCGAATTTTTAGCCCCTAGATTTTTATAAACATTTCGGGGAAGGTATGAGCAGTTCCATCCACTTTTCCTGGAAAATCACAAATCAGCAGCTTTGCCGATTGTTGCCACGTGTTCAGTTAGTCTTGTGGCGATGCCCAAATTCCAGGAGCGGTAACACAACTGTAACATTGTTTACTGAAGCGTAAAGACAGTTACCATTTTGTTTGCTCGACTTCTTCACAGAAATTGCTTTAGATCTACGGGGGTCAGACAGATGACTGTCCCGGGTCTGGTTGCTAATTATTAGTTCTGGCATGGATGAATCAAACGCCATTGGTATTTTAGGCTTGTGCATTCCATATATAGCATCTCATCCCACAAGATACACCTTGAGACTGCATACTGTTTACCAAAGGACAACAGAAGGCTCATCAGATCTATCCAAAATAAAGCAACATTCCGAACAGGGCGGGTTAACCTCTTGTGGACCGCTTCAAGTTCCCTTACACACATAATGAGCTGTTTCATATTTCTGCCTGAACTCTTTTTACTTTTCTAATTAATTTTTAATTTGTGAACAAATTTTTTCACCTGTACAAAGCGGTCTAGGATTGCAATTAGTGTTCCCCAATAAGCAATTTATCACACTCTGCGTTAACTGGTGGACACGAGCTGCACTAACTCAGTCGACTGAGAATTTTTTTAAAATGTATTCGTTCCTGGGACACGAGTGTCGCCGGCAAGACCAGCATTTATTGCCCATCCCTAATTGCCCTCGAGAAGGTGGTGGTGAGCACCCTTCTTGAAGCGCTGCAGTCCGTGAATAAAAAACATGGGTTTCATTTTGTAGGAGATACTATCTGTTTGTGGATACTAGACAAGTCATTCATATGGGAAGGTGTTGATGAAAAGCTGAACTGTAACACAGAATTATACTAATGAAAATAGTGGGAGAGAAGTCAAGGTAAATAAAGTATTAGTTGAGTGATGCCAAACTTGAATAATAATCATAGAATCGTACAGCACAGAAGGTCATTGAGCCATTGAGTCTCTTTTGAAGATCAATCCAGTTAGTGCCACTCCCCCGCTCTTTCCCCATACTGTTTCCTATAGTGACTACACTCCAGAAATACTTCATTGGCTATAAAGCGCTTTGAGACGTCCATTGGTCGTGAAAGGAGCTATATAAATCCACATCTTTCAAGTCTTTCATATTCTTGCAATTTTTCTCCTTCAAGTATTTAACTAATTCCCCTTTGAAAGCTATTATTGAATCTGTATCCGCCACCCCATCAGGCAGTGCATTCCAAATCCTAAACACTCGCTGTGTAAAAAAGCTTTTCCTCATGTCCCCTCTTGTTTTTGGCTAATCACCTTAAATCTGTGCCCTCTGGTTATGGACCCTTGGAAACAGTTTCTCTTTAGTTACTCAATCAATTAATGATTTTAAACACCGATAATTCAATCTCCTCTTAGCCTTGTCTGCTTTGAGGAGAACAACATTAGTTTCTCCAGTACATCCACATAATTGTAATCCCTCATCTTGGAAATATTCAAGTAAATCTCTTCTGAATACTTGCCAAAACCATCAGATCCTTCCTAATGTGTGGTGCCCAGAATTGGACTCAATACACTAGCTGGGGACGAACTAATGTTTTAAAGAGCTTTAGCATAACTTCCTGGCTTCTGTACTCTGTGCCTCTATTTATAAAGCCCAAGATGCTGTATTAACTGCTTTGTTAACCTGTCCCATCATCTTCAAAGATGTGTGCACAAACACCCCCAGGTCGCCCTGTTCTTGCACGCCTTTAAAATTTGCAGCATTTAGCTTGATACACTTATGGAAGAGATTCTTTGAAAATTTAAATATCTCGGCTGTTTCAAGTCGCTAATCTCCTGTCAGATCTGGTAAAGTCTCTGTTCAGACACTGGTACTGATGCTATCAAGGTATGCAAATACCCTGTTACTACATCATCACTGTAAATCTGACCATCTTTCCTGGAACTTGTGACAAGCTGCATAAATTCATTCTACAGGAGCGTGCGCCACAATTTCTGCAAAATAGACATAATATTCTTTGCCGGACAATCAATCATTGCAAGGTTTCTTGAACACTCATACCAAAGGCTGTTGATCAGCCTTAACTTGATATCTATACACATACATATAAATATCTATGCACGCAGACACAGACACACACAAAGAAACATTCAAGCTCAATTATCTCTGATAGTGTCTCCTCTATTTGGGCATTGCCGTGCTCCGCATCGGTCATGGAGTAACATGGTACGCTATTGATTTACTGTCATTATGTTCCCACAGCAGTATGGAACCTAACTGTAATGTATTTGCTTCATGGGTTCTATGCTTAAGAATTCATAGCAACACATTGCTATTAAGAACTAGTCGGTTTATTAGCAAAGATTTATCACACTACACATTACAGTTCATCCACCAGGCTCACGACTACTTGCCTCATCGTGGATCCCCTGAACCCAATTGGCTGGGGTTTTATGGAGTCTTGTGAACATCAAGACTGGCTAAGCCACTCCCAACTCAACAGCTCTACAACTATTTTTTTTCCTTGCAAACATTAATACAAGTGCGCCCTAATTAAAGGGGAGGGGCACTAAAAGCAACACATAAAATTTTTGCCAGTAAACTTAAATAAAATTTAAATTTGGTTGCCAGGGGTGATGATGCACTCCAGTCCCTCCGACGCCCACCTCTCGCGGAATGCCGTGAGCGTACCAGTGGACACCGTGTGCTCCATCTCCAGGGACACCCTGGCTCGGATGTAACCACGGAAAAGAGGCAGGCAGTTGGGCTGAACGATCCCCTCGACCGCCCGCTGCCTGGCCAGGCCCAGGAGCAGTCCTACGAGGAGGCCTTCTGACCTGCCTGCTCCCCTCCGCACAGGGTGCCCAAAGATCAAGAGCATGGGACTAATCAACGGCTCTTCAACTATTTTAGTTGTAATCAAAATAAATATTAAATCAAGTGCCCCCTGATTAAAGGGGGTGACACACCAAACATTTTCAAACAAGTGCCCCCTTGTTTTTTTATTTTGTTTTTTTGTGTTTTTTTTTTGGGGGGGGCACTGAAACACAAATTATACAAGTGCCCCCTGGCTAAAAGGGGGGGGGGCACTAAAACCGGCAAACTAAACTTTAGACAAACATCAAATTAAAATTTGGTTGCCGGGGGCGACGATGCACTCCAGTCCCTCCGGCGCCCACCTCTCGCGGAAGGCCGCGAGCGTACCGATGGACACCGCGTGCTCCATCTCCAGGTACACCCTGGCTCGGATGTAACCACAGAAGAGAGGCAGGCAGTCGGGCTGAACGACCCCCTCGACCGCCCGCTGCCTGGCCAGGCCCAGGAGCAGTCCCACGAGGAGGCCCTCGGACCTACCCGCTCCCCTCCGCACAGGGTGCCCAAAGATCAGGAGCGTGGGGCTACAAGCCTGTGAGCGTACTCACAGGTGCAAACATTAAACTAACCCACGTTAATTTGCTCCTGCACTAATCTTCATCAGATCGGATCTTTATCAGGTCGGAGAAGTAGGCACTGGCTTTTGTGACAAAATACTTTTCAATTTTTGCCACGGTTTTTCCTATTCCTAGAACTATGACTGGGCGTTTCATTCCAGCAAAATTGTTAGGGGTGCTGATCTGATAGACAGGCCTGGAACGGTCTCCATGGAACATGTGCAATTCCAAGAAATCATTGTAGTTCTTTTTTTGTCATGGATCTATTCCATGTAAATCGTAGCATCAACTTTCCTGCTGTCAGGCTTGCCCTGGTCTGTCCCTGGTCATTCAAACTGAACTCGTTAAATGTGAGGTTGTTCTTCTTGGCTCTTTCGAGTGCTTCCCTGAATCTGTCATCACATTTCAGCTGAGAGGACTCCCAAATGATGCTTTGTCTATGTCTGTGTCAAAACCATTTTCTTACTCAATGGATCAATTATTCTGGTACATTGGACTGCGGATTGCTTACATCAAGGCACAGTTAACAACTTTCACTGGAGGCACCTGATTTAGAAAATAGTTGATCTTCCTGACACAATTTCACCTCGCGCAGAAAGTCCCTGGTGATCTCCCTAATCGGTTTGCTTTGTGTACAATCACTGAGGTGGCTAACCCATTTAGTGAGCCCAGCCACTTCTATAATCATGCAAAGCGGTTCCACTCACTAATTCTTTCAGGACAAATGACACCTGTCTTCACGGATCAACCACTCGTGTCAGCCAGTGGCTCAGTGGGTCGCCCTCTCGCCTCAGAGTCACAAAGGTCATCATGGGTTCAAGTCCCACTCCAGAGACTTGGGCACAAAAATCCAAGTTGACACTCCAGGGCAGTGCTGAGGGACTGCTGCCACTGTCCGAGGTGCCGTCATTCGGATGAGACGTCAAACCGAGGCACAATTTGCTCTCTCAGGTGGACGTAAAAGATCCCATGGTACTATTCCGAAGAAAGCAAGGGTGTCCTGGCCAATATTTATTCCTCAATCAACATCACTGAAAACAGATTATCTGGTCATTATCTTTTGAGAGCTTGCTGTGCACAAATTGGCTGCCGCGTTTCCCACATTGCAACAGTGACTGCACTTCAAAAAGTACTTCATTGGCTGTAAAATGCTTTGAGATGTCCTGAGATCTTGTAAAAAAAATTCAAGTCTTTCTTTCTTTACATTGTCTGATATTTTGATGCTATGTTCTACAGAGAAACAACCAAGATCTTCACACAAATCACGATATTAAGCAGTGAAGCTGAACTGTTCCCCTCTGGCCCAGGCTTCACAACAGCATCTACAGACAGCATTTGCTTCATCAACCGCATCCTTTCATTTGCTTTGAATCGTAGAATTGGTTGGACAGCAGCCGAGGTTGCAGTAGACAATGTTTTGTGCGTCAGTGGGCGAATGGTCAATCAATGGAACAGACACCCTCGAGCAACAACAACAAAAACTTGTATTTATATAGCGCCTTTAACATAGTGAAACGTCCCAAGGCGCTTCACAGGAGTGTTATGAGATTTTTTTTAATTGACACAGAGCCGCACAAGTAGAAATTAGGGCAGTTGACCAAAAGCTTAGTCAAAGAGCTAGGTTTTAAGCACCGGAGATGAGGAGGAATTTCTTCTTTCAGAGGGTCGTGAATCTGTGGAATTCTTTGCCCCAGGGAGCTGTGGAGGCTGGGTCATTGAGTATACTTAAGGTGGAGATAGACAGATTTTTCAACGATAAGAAAGTCAAGGGTTATTGAAAGCAGGCAGGAAAGTGGAGTTTAGGACAAGATCAGATAAGCCATGATCTTATTGCATGGTGGAGCAAATGGCCTACTCCTGCTCCTATTTCTTATGTTCTTATGAACGTCTTGAATGGAGGAAAACGAACTAGAGAGGCGGAGAGGTTTAAGGAGGGAGTTCCAGAACTTGCTGCCGAGGCAACAGAAGGCACGGCTACCAATGGTTGAGCGAGTATAATCAGGGATGCTCAAGATGGCAGAATTAGAGGAGCGCAGACATCTCAGGGGTTGTGGGGCTGGAGGAGATTACAGAGATAGGGAGGGGCGAGGCTATGGAGGGATTTGAAAATAAGGATGAGAATTTTGAAATCAAGGCGTTGCTTAACCAGAAGTCAATGTAGGTCAGCGAGCACAGGGGTGATGTGTGAGTGGGATTTGGTGAGAGTTAGGGTACAGGCAGCAGAGTTTTGGATCACCTCTAGTTTACGCAGAGTAGAATGTGGGAGGCAAGCCAGGGGTTTGTTGGAATAGTGAAGTCCAGAGGTAACAAAGACATGGATGAGGGCTTCAGCAGCGGAGAAGCTGAGGCAAGGGCAGAGACGAGCGATGTTCCGAAGATCAAATTGGCGGTCTTAGTTATGCTGCGGATGTGTGGTTGAAAGCTCATATCAAGGTCAAATATGACATCAAGGTTGCGAACAATGTGGTTCAGCCTCAGACAGAGGTTGGGGAGAGAGAAGAAGTAGTAAGTGGCTAGGGAATGGAATCTGTGGTGGGGACTGAAAACAATGGCTTCTGTCTTCCCAATATTCAATTGGAGAAAATTTCTGCTCATCCAGTACTGGATGTCGGACAAGCAGTCTGACAAGTTAGAGACCGTGGAGGGATCAAGAGAAGTGGTAATGAGGTAGACCTGGGTGTCATCAGAGTACATGTGGAAACTGACACTGAGTATTCTCATGATGTTGCCAAGGGGCAACATAGAAACATAGAAAATAGGTGCAGGAGTAGGCCATTCAGCCCTTCGAGCCTGCACCGCCATTCAATAAGATCATGGCTGATCATTCCTTCAGTACCCCTTTCCTGCTTTCTCTCCATACCCCTTGATCCCCTTAACCGTAAGGGCTATATCTAACTCCCTCTTGAATATATCCAATGAACTGGCATCAACAACTCTCTGTGGCAGGGAATTCCACAGGTCAACAACTCTCTGAGTGAAGAAGTTTCTCCTCATCGCAGTCGTAAATGGCCTACCCCTTATCCTAAGACTGTGTCCCCTGGTTCTGGACTTCCCCAACATCGAAAACATTCTTCCCGCATCTAACTTGTCCCGTCCCGTCAGAATCTTATATGTTTCTATGAGATCCCGTCCCATCCTTCTGAACGCCAGCGAATAAAGGCCCAGTTGATCCAGTCTCTCCTCAGATGACGGCCCAGCCATCCCTGGAATCAGTCTGGTGAACCTTCGCTGCACTCCCTCAATAGCAAGAACATCCTTCCTCAGACTAGGAGACCAAAACTGAACACAATATTCCAGGTAAGGCCCTGTACAACTGCAGTAAGACCTCCCTGCTCCGAGATTCAAACCCCCTAGCTATGAAGGCCAACATATCATTTGCCTTCTTTACTGTCTGCTGTACCTGCGTGCCCACTTTCAGTGACTGATGAACCATGACACCCAGGTCTTGTTGCACCTCCCCTTTTTCTAGTCTGCTGCCATTCAGATAATATTCTGCCTTTGTGTTTTTGCCCCCAAAATGGATAACCTCACATTTATCTACATTATACTGCATTTGCCATGTATTTGCCCACTCACCTAATCTGTCCAAGTCACCCTGCAGCCTCTTAGCGTCCTCCTCACAGCTCACACAGCCACCCAGTTTAGTGTCATCCGCAAACTTGGAGATATTACATCTATTCCTTCATCCAAATCGTTAATGTATATTGTAAAGAGCTGGGGTCCCAGCACTGAGCCCTGCGGCACCCCACTAGTCACTGCCTGCCATTCTGAAAAGGACCCGTTTATCCCGACGCTCTGCTTCCTGACTGCCAACCAGTTCTCTATCCATGTCAGTACAACATGAAGATGAGAAATAGAAGGGGCCAAGGATAGATCCTTGGGGGACACCAGAGGTAACGATGCGGGGGCGGAAAGAGAAGCCATTGCAGGTGATTCTCTGGCTACGATTAGATAGATAAGAATGGAACCAGGCGAGTGCAGTCCCACCCAGCTGGACGATGGTGGAGAGGCATTGGTGAAGGATGGAGTGGTCAACCGCATCAAAGGCTGCAGACAAGTCAAGAAGGATGAGGAGGGGTAGTTTGCCTTTGTCACAGTTACAAAGGATGTCATTTGTGACTTTGACGAGAGCCGTTTCGATACTGTGGTAGGCACGGAAACCGGATCGGAGTGATTCAAACATGGAATTGCGAGAAAGATGGGCACGGATTTGGGAGGCGACCACACATTCAAGGACTTTGGAGAGGAAAGGGAGATTGGTGATGAGGCGGTAGTTTGTAAGGACGGAGGAGTCAAGGGTTTTATTTTGAGAGTAGTGATGACGGCAGATTTGAGGGAGAGGGGGAACAGTACCTGAGGAGAGAGAACTGTTAACGTCAGCTAACATGGGAGCCAGAAAAGGAAGTTGGGAGATCAGCAGTTTGGTGGGAATAGGACCAAGGGAGCAGCAAGTGGGTCTCACGGACAGGATGAGCTCGGAAAGGTGATGAGGGAAGATCGGAGAGAAACTGGAGAAAGATGTGAGGTCAGGGCTCGGGCAGAGGATTTCCTTAGAGGAAAAGAAGGAAGGGAGGCAGCCAAACGGATGGTCTCAATCTTAGCGACAAAGAAGTCAGTGAGCGCCTCACTTATTGTCGGAGATGAGGCTGGAGACTGAGGAGAGGGGTTTAAAAAAGATGGTTAGCAGTGGGGAATAGAAGACAGTGGAAGTAGTTAGTATTGATTCATTCAAACCTAAATTTGATATTTTCTTTTTAAAAATACTAACATTTGGGGATTTGGTATATTAAGTAATTCGAAACATGACATGTGGTAAGTGTAGCATGCAGGAAAAAGGTTCCCAAAGCTCTCCACCACTGGGGGTTTTCCTCATCTCATTTCTGGGTCTGTTGATGGTAATCGTCACAATCAATCTCCATCATTGCTACAAGGACACCCTCAAAGCCTCCCTGATAAAGTGCAACATCCCCACTAACACCTGGGAGTCCCTGGCCATAGACCGCCCTAAGTGGAGGAAGTGCATCCGGGAGGGCGTTGAGCACCTCGAGTCTCATCGCCGAGAGCGTGCAGAAAGCGGAAGGAGCGAGCGGCAAACCAGACTCCCTACCCACCCTTTTCCTCAACGACTACCTGTCCCACCTGTGACAGAGACTGTGGTTCTCGTATTGGACTGTACAGCCACCTAAGAACTCATGCTAGGAGTGGAAGCAAGTCTTCCTCGATTCTGAGGGACTGCCTATGATGATGATGATCATGAGTCTGCCAGGATGGTAGAAGGTGAGCTAGATGGACCTTGGGCTTTTTTCATCTAGAATTCCCATATCCATATATTTTTGTGTATCACCCCCAGTATGCAATGAACAATGACTACCAGGATAGACTTCCGACTTAATTAATGCTGATCTTTTTTACCTTTTGGCAGCCTGGTTCAGTCACAATGCTGAAAGCTCAAGCCCAACT
This sequence comes from Pristiophorus japonicus, assembly GCF_044704955.1. Lineage (NCBI taxonomy): Eukaryota > Metazoa > Chordata > Chondrichthyes > Pristiophoridae > Pristiophorus > Pristiophorus japonicus. The sequence goes on from NC_091986.1 coordinate 205,213,545, forward strand.
CCAGATTTTAACACATAGAATAATAGAAATTTACAGCATGGAAGGAGCCCATTTCAGCCCATCGTGTCCACACCGGCCGACCAAGAGCTATCCAGCCTAATCCCACTTTCCAGCTCTAGGTCTGTAGCCCTGTAGGTTACGGCACTTCAAGTGCACATCCAAGTACTTTTTAAATGTGATGAGGGTTTCTGCCTCTACCACCCTTTCAGGCAGTGAGTTCCAGACCCCCACCACCCTCTGCTTGAAGAAATTTCTCCTCAAATCCTCTCTAAACCTCTTACCAATTACTTTAAATCTATGCCCCCCTGGTTGTTGACCTCTCTGCTAAGGGGAATAGGTCCTTCCAGAACTCTATCTAGGCCCTTCATAATTTTATAAATAATCTGCCTGACACTTCAGTGCAGCACTATAGTAATATCACAGGCGCCCTCTTTCAGACAAGGCATCAAACTGAGGCACCATCTGCATACTCAGGTGGACAGAAAAGATCCCATAGCACTGTGCAAAGAAAAGCAGGAAGTGCTCCTGGTGTCCAGGCCAACATTCTTCCCTCCGAGAACACCACCAGAAAAAGATTAACTGATTATTCATTCATTTACTGTTGGCAGGATCCTGCTATGCACAAACTGGCTGCCGCACTTGTCTGCGCGGTAACGTGACTGCACTTTAAAAGTAACCCATTGGTTGTAAAGTGCCTTGAAATTCCTGAGGCCATATAAATGTAAGCACTTTCATAAGAACATAAAAAATAGGAACAGGAGTAGGCCATTTGGCCCCTCGAGCCTACTCGCCATTCAATACGATCATGGCTGATCTGATCATGGACTCATTTCTACTTCCCTGCCTGCTCCCCATAACCCTTGACTCCCTTAGCGCTCAAAAATCTGTCTATCTCCGCCTTAAATTTATTTAATGACCCAACCTCCACAGCTCTCTGGGGCAGAGAATTCCTTAAAAATTAAGAGCAGGAGTAGGCCATTCAGCCACTTGAGCCTGTTCCACCATTCAATAAGATCATGGCTGATTTTCTACCTCAACTCAATGTTCCTGCACTGTCCCCATTTCTGTTGATTCCCTTAATATTCAAAAATCTATCGATCTCTGTCTTGAATATACTCAAAGACTGAGCCCCCCACAGTCCTCTGGGGTAGAAAATTCCAAAGATTCACCACACTCTGAGTGAAGAAGTTTCTATTTAAAAAAGGAGGCAGACAAAAAGCAGGAAACTATAGACCAGTTAGTCTAACATCTGTGATTGGGAAAATGTTGGAGTCCATTATTAAAGAAGCAGTAGCAGGACATTTGGAAAAGCAAAATGCGGTCAGGCAGAGTCAGCATGGATTTATGAAGAGGAAGTCATGTTTAACAAATTTGCTGGAGTTCATTGAGGATGTAACGAACAGGATGGATAAAGGGGAACCAGTGGATGTGGTGTATTTGGACTTCCAGAAGGCATTTGACAAAGTGCCACATGAAAGGTTACAACACAAGATAAAAGCTCATGGGGTTGGGGGTAATATATTCGCATGGATAGAGGATCGGCTAACTAACAGAAAACAGAGAGCCGAGATAAATGGTTCATTCTCTGGTTGGCAACCAGTAACTAGTGGGGTGCTGCAGGGATCAGTGCTGGGACCCCAACTATTTATAACCTACACGAACAACTTGGAAGAAGGGACTGAGTGTAACATAGCCAAGTTTGCTGATGATACAAAGATGGGAGGGAAAGCAATGTGTGAGGAGGATACAAAAAATCTGCAAAAGGACATCACAAGCTAAGTGAGTGGCCAAAAATTTGGCAGATGGAATATAATGTTGGAAAGTGTGAGGTCATGCACTTTGGCAGAAAAAAAATCAAAGAGCAAGTTATTATTTAAATGGAGAAAGATTGCAAAGTGCTGCAGTACAGCAGGACCTGGGGGTATTTGTGCATGAAACACAAAAGGATAGTATGCAGGTACAGCAAGTGATCAGGAAGGCCAATGGTATCTTGGTTTTTATTGCAAATAGGATGGAGTATAAAAGGAAGGATGTCTTGCTACAGCTATACAAGGCATTGGTGAAGCCACACCTGGAATACTGCGTGCAGTTTTGGTTTCCATATTTACAAAAGGATATACTTGCTTTGGAAGCAGTTCAGTGAAGGTTCACTAGGTTGATTCTGGGGATTAGGGGGTTGACTTATGAGGAAAGGTTGAGTAGGTTGGGCCTCTATGCATTGGAATTCAGAAGAATGAGAGGTGATCTTATCGAAACGTATAAGATTATGAGGGGGCTTGACAAGGTGGAGGATGTTTCCACTAATGGGGGAGACTAGAACTAGAGGGCATGATCTTAGAATAAGGGGCTGACCATTTAAAACAGAGATGAGGAGAAATTTCTTCTCTGAGGGTTGTAAATCTGTGGAATTCGCTGCCTCAGAGAGCTGTGGAAGCTGGGACATTGAATAAATTTAAGACAGAAATAGACAGTTTCTTAAACAATAAGGGGATACGGGGTTATGAGGAGCGGGCGGGGTAGTGGAGCTGAGTCTATGATCAGATCAGCCTTGATCTTTTTCAATGGCGGAGCAGGCTCGAGGGGCCGTATGGCCTACTCCTGTTCCTATTTCTTATGTTCTTATGTTCATAATTTCCACTTGTCAAGCCAGTGTCCATGGAACATAACATTAATGCAGGTGGTAATTTATGACATGCCAGCAGTACAATTTTTCTTCCCGTATTATTGTGTAGTTTTTCCTTGCACTGGGCAGAGTCAGAAGGGGTGGGCAACTCGCCAAGGCCTCTACGACAGTACCTACCCAAACCCATGGCCTCACCACCTAGAAGGACAAGGATAGCAGATGCATGGGTAACACCATCACCTCCAAGTTTCTCCCCAAGTCACACACCAACCTTTATCTGACAGATGTTTTGTGTCAGGCCCATACTCTCGTATGCTTCGGTGAAGGTGTTGATGATGGTTTGGAGTTCGACCTCCGAGTGTGCACAAACTCAAGCATCGTCTGCAATTCAATGACACAGGATGGGACCACCTTGGATCTGGACTGGACACGACAGAGATTGAACAGGTTCCCGTTTGTTCTGTAGATTAGCTCCATGAATCACATCTATCTAGGATGAGACTCCAGTACAGTGCTAAGGGAGTGCGGCACTGTCGGAGGTGCCAGCTTTCGGATGAGATGTTAAACCGAGACCCCGTCTCAGGTGGACGTAAAAGATTCCATGGCACTATTTCAAAGAAGAACAGGGGAGTTATCCCCAGTATCCTGCCCAATGTTTATCCCTCACTCAACAAAAGCACATTATCTGATCATTATCAGATTTCTTTTAGCAGGAGCTCGCTGTGCACAAATTGGCTGTCGTGTTTCCCATCATCACAGGTGGTCCCTCGAATTGGATGACTTGCTTCCACACGAGTTCACAGATGTTTCAATGAAGGACCCGATGTTCCAGTCGTGAACTCCAATTGAAGGGTGGAAGATGCCTGTGGGTGGATTTTTTTTAAACGTGCGGTGATCGTTGCACATCAGCCACCACACGGGCTTGACAGAGCTAGGCCTTTATCCAGTGGCAAGGGTTAACCAGGACGACTGGAGACCTGCTCTGCTGCATGGACCTAGTGCGTACACATATCGCAGTGTGGGCTGGTTCATGTAGATGGTATTCAAGTGTCAATTACGTGACGCCCGTGTTTAGCAATTTAGAGCAAAATCTGCAGGTTCAGCATAATGACTTTTGAAGCTGACTTACTCAGAAAGCTTTTTGGTAGTGAAACAAACATTAAAAGTTTTGCTTCAGCCTTCTCAGAATCATAGAAACTTACAGCACGGGAGGCTATTCGGGCCGCCGTGCCTGTGCTGGCTCTTGAAACAGCAGTCGTGCTTAGTCCCACATCCCCGTTTTTTGTCTGTGATCCTGCAAGTCCCTCATCCTCAACGATCTGTCCAATTCCCTATGGAATCAGTTTCGACCACTTTTCCCAGGTAGAGCGTTTCAGATCCCAACGACTCCCAGTGAAAACATTTCTCCTGATCTTCCCTCTCGATCTTTTTCCAATGGTTTTGAATCTATGACCTCGAGTTACTGACCCACTCACCTGAGGAAATACTTTTTCCCCTATTTATTCTATCCAAACCTAACTTTTCCAACACCTCTTCATAACTGAATTCCCTCATCCCTGGCAACAGCCTGATAAAACCTCATCTGGACCCTTTCTAAAGCATTTACATCTTTCGTGAAGCATGGTGCCCAGAATTATCCACAATACTCCAGCTGAGGCCTAACCAGTAATTTAGTCGTCACCAGGCCAGATCCAAGACCGCCCCAACCTCTGTCGTCGAACCACAGTACGCGGACGACGCTTGCGTCTGCGCACATTCAGAGACTGAACTCCAAGTCATAGTCAACATCTTCACTGAGGCGTACGAAAGCATGGGCCTTACACTACTCATCCGTAAGACAAAGGTCCTCCACCAACCTGACCCCGCCACAATGCACTGCCCCCCAGTCATCAAGATCCACGGCGCAGCCCCGGAAAACGTGGACCACTTTCCATGCCTCGGGAGCCTATTATCAACAAGGGCAGACATCAACGACGAGGTTCAACACCACCTCCAGTTCGCCAGTGCAGCCTTCGGCTGCCTGAGGAAACATAGAAACATAGAAACATAGAAAATAGGTGCAGGAGTAGGCCATTTGGCCCTTCGAGCCTGCACCACCATTCAATATGATCATGGCTGACCATACAACTTCAGTACCCCATTCCTGCTTTCTTTCCATACCCCTTGATTCCTTTAGCCATAAGGGCCACATCTAACTCCCTTTTGAATATATCTAATGAACTGGCCTCAACAACTTTCTGTGGTAGAGGATTCCACAGGTTCATAATTCTCTGAGTGAAGATGTTTCTCCTCATCTCGGTCCTAAATGGCTTACCCCTTATCCTTAGACTGTGACCCTTGGTTCTGGACTTTCCCAACATCGGGAACATTCTTCCTGCATCTAACCTGTCCAATCCCATCAGAATTTTATATGTTTCTATGAGATCCCCTCTCATTCTTCTAAATTCCAGTGAATATAAGCCTAGTCAATCCAGTCTTTCTTCATATGTCAGTCCTGACATCCCGGGAATCAGTCTGGTGAACCTTCGCTGCACTCCCTCAATAACAAGAACATCCTTCCTCAGATTAGGAAACGAAAACTGTACACAATATACAAGGTGTGGCCTCACCAAGACGCTGTACAACTGCAGTAAGACCTCCCTGCTCCTATACTCAAACCCTCTCACTATGAAGGCCAACATGCCATTTGCCTTCTTCACCGCCTGGTGTTCGAAGATCAGGCCCTCAAATCTGCCACCAAGCTCATGGTCGACAGGGCTATAGTGATACCCGTCCTCCTGTATGGCTCAACGACATGGACCATATACAGTAGGCACCTCAAATCGCTGGAGAAATACCACCAACGATATCTCTGCAAGATCCTGCAAATCCCCAGGGAGGACAGACGCACCAACGTTAGCATCCTTGACCAGGCTAACATCCCCAGCATCGAATCACTGACCACACTCGACCAGCTCCATTGGGCGGGCCACATTGTTCGCATGCCTGGCACAAGACTCCCAAAGCAAGCGCTCTACTCGGAACTCCTACACGGCAAGCGAGTCCAAGGTGGGCAGAAGAAATGTTTCAAGGACACCCTCAAAGCCTCCTTGATAAAGGGCAACATCCCCACTGACACCTGGGAGTCCCTAGCCAAAGACCGTCCTAAGTGGAGGAAGTGCATCCGGGAGGGCGCTGAGCACCTCGAGTCTCATCGCCGAGAGCATGCGGAAAACAAGCGCAGGCAGCGGAAGGAGCGTGCGGCAAACCAGTCCCACCCACCCTTTCCCTCAACGACTGTCTGTCCCACCTGTGACAGAGACTGTAATTCCCGTATTGGACTGTTCAGTCATCTAAGAACTCACTTTTCGAGTGGAAGTAAGTCTTCCTCGATCTTGAGGGACTGCCTATGATGATGATTTATAAAGTTCTAGCATGATCTCTTTGCTTTTATATTCTATTCCTCCAATTATAAACCCAAGTAACTCACATGCTTTTTAAACATCTTATCAACTTGCCCTGCCACCTTTAAGGATTTGTGCATATGGACGCCAAGGACACCCTGCTCGTCGACATTTTTCAACTCCAAACAAAGAAAAGGCTCCGAACAGTACAGCAACTATGTGGCACAGTTCTGTCCTTTCACCTCTGGAAAATAGATTTGAATCCAGTCGGATAGAATTTGCTCTCCATCAGCTGTAAGGGTCTTGGCAATCTTTTCAGAATAACCGGTCTGCCTCACCATTTGTGTTTGCAGTGCATTAACCTTGAAGGACCAAATTCATACCATCAGACTGATGAAACACACAACTTAAATTGTTTCAAGCAATTAGCAAATGTAGCTCTGGTTTTGAACTCCAAAGCTGATACAACCAGTGAGTAAAATATATCTCACAATTGTAAGTAAATACTAAAAGGTTATTGCTATACCTACATAAACCAGGGACAATGTTAATGACTGAGTAAAGAGGAAGCCACACATAGGGGAATGTTCACAATAAGCCAGATGGCACACATCTTGGAAAACTCAAGGAATTAACGATGGAAATTAGTGATGCTTTGGTTGATATTTCTCAGAGCTCCAAAAATACTACAGAAGGACGGAAGGATGACATATATCATTCCAACATGCAAAAAGGAGTATGACATGAGACTGGTAATTACAGGCCAGTTAGGGAACATCTGGCATGTAAAGACTGTCTGAAGGACATTCTGGGGGACGCCTCGAGTGGCCATTTAGATAGGAGGGAGTGAGCACTAGTTTCAGAATGGGCCATAAATCCCAGCCTCCCCGGGTCCGTACAAAGTTTCTATGGACCCGGGACTGCATCGGAAAAGCCGGTTTTCAGTGCACAACGCGCATGCGCTGAAAATCGGCTTTTCCGATCTGTCAAGTTTCTGGCTTGACAGGTCCTCCGCATCTCGGGAGCGAGGACATTTGCAAGGGCAAGATTTCGGGATTCACCCATCTCTTGCCCAGCAAATGTCCTCAAAAATCTTGCGCCTGATAAAAGCAGGCGCATAGCCTACTGTTACAGGCGTAAGAGTTTTAAAATACACAAAAACATTTTAAAATAAAGTTATAAAAACACATTTTATTGTTAAAAAACCTCCCCACTACGGTAAGTTTATTTTAAAGCATAATTTTAAAAAAAAATTTTTAATCGGGTAAATATATATTTTTTAAATACATTAATAACGTTAACTTAAATTAATAAAAATATGTTGTGCATTTTTTCTATTTTTTATTAGTGTATTAGGGGTGCTTCTCATTCATAGTAATAGGAGTTTCGTAAATCTGAAACTCCTATTACAATGAATGAGAATGTACTGCACCTGATTGGCTGCCCAGAGCCATGTGACTCCAGCTCCAGGCCTGCGCATGTCCCGACGTGCACGTGCTGCTACGTGCAGTCAGGAGAGGCCTCCGGACCGAGATCTCGCGTGGGCGCAGCAGCTTCAGGTAGGTGCGCTTCTTTTTTTCCGGAATCCAGTCGAATGCCCGCGGGAAGGAGAAACTGGGATTTCTGGGCCAATATGTTCAAGTGTCAGAAAGTTACTGGAACTTTTCTAAGCTAGTCGACAAGGGTATTTTCCAAAGAATATTTTACAAAGGCTACTCAGGAAGCTTAATGTTAGATTGAGAACTGGTTTGGCAACAGAACACAGTGGGTGACGACAAATTAAAAATGCTTTGCCTGGGAAAAGTAACCAGTGAAGTTCCATAGGAATCTATTCTGGGACCTCTGCTATGACCTTTCTTGTTCGAGATTTTCATATCTTCTTACGTCAACTGAAACAGTCACAAAGCAAAGTCAAGCATATACACTGCCTCCCATACATCTTTAGCTGCAACTTGACCTCACACAATTGGCCAGTTCATAAACCATTTAACAGGACAGTGGAACTATCTGGGAAACTGAATAAAATATGCACTTTAAAGGATAATTTACATTTAAAAACAGCAGCCAATGGCAAACACCTATATCTCTTCCCACCAGCTGCAGGTAGAAATCTCTTCTCAGGTAGTCCCCCAGAGTCAAGGATCACTGACTGTAAAGCGCTTTGAGACGTCCGGTGGTCGTGAAAGGCGCTATATAAATGCAAGTAATTTTTTTTCTACTTGAGGACCGCTGCCGGCGACGCAGCAACCCAACATATGAGGGGGCCGAAATTGTCCCCCCTCGTCGAAAACGCGGCGCACTGACCCTGTTTCGACTGTTTTCTCCGCCACGGTAAATGCGGTGGCCTCTTGTGCGAAATTCCGCTCTTTGGCTTTTTTTCCCCAAGCAGTTGGTCATAATGGGGGCGGAAATGTGGCGGTGAGCGGAAGTTCGGTAAGTAGAGGGCGGGTGGAGTGTCTGCCACTGTCACTCATCAGCGTAGCGCTGATGACGTCATCACGGCGGTGAGTCACCACGTCTCTCCCTTTCACTTAAAAGGGGAGAGCCGCTGCGATTCTGTAAGTTAGGTCCAATGGGCCACCAGGAAGGGTTTCGGCCAGGCCAGCAGCCTGGCACCCAAGAGGGGGGTGCCAGGCTGCCTGTTGGCGGCCCGGCCGAACCTGGGGGCATAATTGTCGACCAGACCTGGCAGTCAGCCAGTAGGTCCTCTCCTTTAATGGCAGCCGTACTGCCATTTTGCAAGTACTCCAAGCACAGTGCATTGACAGGAAAATCAATGCGTTGGAGGTACGGCGGGGGGGGGGGGGGGGGGGTACATCGGCGGTGCGCACTCTGATGACGCACTTAGGATGGGTCAGCAGCAGCGGAGCGGTAGTGGGGGGAGCGGGTCACCGCCACGATATCACAAAATGGCGGCCGTTCCAGGAAAAATCGCCGGCCATTCCACTCCGCAGCACGGCCGCCGATTTCTGGTGGTAACAGGCCTTAAGGGAAGGGGCAATTTCGGCCCCGAAGTCTCTTTGCCAGCGGTTTTCAGGAGCTCGCTGGTCTTATTCAAATGAGACCTGAGGCCCAATAGCCGGTAGCCCTCGGTTCTACCCATTCAGGCACAACGATTCTCCCAGTTCGCGCACAGATTGTGCTGGCAGGACAGGTCAAACAAATTGATTCACGTATGCTTCCCTTATACGCACCATTACCTCCAGACTGGCTGAGGTGCAGGATTCATGTTGATGGGTATAAATCCCACACACAGGCCTTGTAGGTAGAAAATGTGATGTTGGTTTAGCTGCAGTATGGAAAAGTAAATATTTTATTTCCGAGATGTGAGTTGAGAACAAAGCTGCAGCCATTTGAAAATAAAGAGAAACGGCAAAGAACAGCAAGGGCCACTGATAAATGTATGTGACATGTTTGGAAAGAGAAGACTCCGAATAACATGGCCTGGAGATAATAGCATTTCAGATTCTGAAAATTGCTTTATCTTTTGGTACTACCCACTCATATATCAACATTAGTGCCCAGAACAATGCCCGTCTCATGTGAAACGTGCTTTAGAAATCACCATTATATTTCTGAACTTTGAAAGTAAGTGTACTGAATCATAGAAATTTACAGCACAAAAGGGGGCCATTCGACCCATTGTATCTGTGCCGGCCGATAAAGAGTTATCCAGCCTAATCTCACTTTCCAGCTCTTAGTCCATAGCAGTGTAGGTTAAGCACTTCAAGTGCACATCCAAGCACCTTTTAAATGTGGTGAGAGTTTCAAACATAAGAAATAGGAGCAGGAGTAGGCCCCTCGAGCCTGCTCCGCCATTTAATACGATCATGGCTGATCCGATCATGGACTCAGGTTCACTTCCCTGCTCGCTCCTGATAACCCCTTCATCCTTTATTGCTTAAGAAGCTGTCTATATCTGTCTTAAATGTATTCAATGTCCCAGCTTCCACAGCTCTCTGGGGCAGAGAATTCCACAGATTTACAACCCTCTGAGAAGAAATTCCTCCTCATCTCAGTTTTAAATGGGCGGCCCCTTATTCTAAGATTCATGCCCTCTAGTTCTAGTCTCCCCTATCAGTGGAAACATCCTCTCTGCATCCACCTTGTCAAGCCCCCTCATAATCTTATACGTTTCAATAAGATCACCTCTCATTCTTCTGAATTCTAATGAACAGAGGCCCAACCTACTCAACCTTTCCTAATAAGTCAACCCCCTCAACTCCGGAATCAACCAAGTGAACCTTCTCTGAACTGCCTCCAAAGCAAGTATATCCTTTTGTAAATATGGAAACCAAAACTGCACTCGATATTCCAGGTGTGGCCTCACCAATGCCTTGTATAACTGTAGCAAGACTTCCCTGCTTTTATATTCCATCCCCAATAAAGGCCAAGATTCCATTGGTCTTCCTGATCACTTGCTGTACCTGCATACTAACCTCAACTACCCTTTCAGGCAGTGAGTTCAGACCCACACCATCCTCTGGCTGAAAAATGTTCTCCACTCCACTCTAATCTTTCTACCAATTATAAATCTATGCCCCCTGGTTATTGACTCTGCTAAGGGAAATAGGTCTTTGCTATCCACTCTATCAAGGCCCCTCATAATTTTATACACTTTAATTAAATCTCCCCTCGGCCTTCTCTGTTCCAGAGAAAATAAACCCAGCATATCCAATCTTTCCTCATAGCTAAAATTTTCCAGTCCAGGCAACATTAAGAGGGGGAAAATAGAGAACGAGAAGAAGCTTTCCGGGAACATAAAAACTGACTGCAAAAGCTTCTATAGATATGTGAAGAGAAAAAGATTAGTGAAGACAAATATAGGTCCCTTGCAGTCGGATTCAGGTGAATTTATAATGGGGAACAAAGAAATGGCAGACCAATTGAACAAATGCTTTGGTTCTGTCTTCACGAAGGGAGACACAAATAACCTTCCGGAAGTACTAGGGGACCGAGGGTCTAGTGAGAAGGAGGAACTGAAGGATATCCTTATTAAGCGGGAAATTGTGTTCGGGAAATTGATGGGATTGAAGGCTGATAAATCCCTGGGCCCTGATAGTCTGCATCCCAGAGTACTTAAGGAAGTGGCCCTAGAAATAGTGGATGCATTGGTGATCATTTTCCAACAGTCCATCAACTCTGGATCAATTCCTATGGACTGGAGGGTAGCTAAAGTAACACCACTTTTTAAAAAAGGAGGGAGAGAGAAAATGGGTAATTATAGACCGGTTAGCCTGACATCAGTAGTCGGGAAAATGTTGGAATCAATCATTAAGGATGAAACAGCAGTGCATTTGGAAAGCAGTGACAGGATCGGTCTAAGTCAGCATGGATTTATGAAAGGGAAATCATGCTTGACAAATCTTCTGGAATTTTTTGAGGATGTAACTAGCTGAGTGGACAAGGGAGAACCAGTGGATGTGGTGTATTTGGACTTTCAAAAGGCTTTTGACAAGGTCCCACACAAGAGATTGGTGTGCAAAATCAAAGCACATGGTATTGGGGGTAATATACTGACGTGGATAGAGAACTGGTTGGCAGACAGGAAGCAGAGAGTAGGGAAAAACAGGTCCTTTTCAGAATGGTAGGCAGTGACTAGTGGAGTGCCACAGGGCTCAGTGCTGGGACCCCAGCTCTTTACAATATACATCAATGTTTGGATGAAGGAATTGAGTGTAATATCTCCAAGTTTGCAGACGACACTAAACTGGGTGGCGGTGTGAGAAGTGAGGGGGACGCTAAGAGGCTGAAGGGTGACTTGGACAGGTTAGGTGAGTGGGAAAATGCATGGCAGATGCAGTATAATGTGGATAAATGTGAGGTTATCCACTTTGGGGGCAAAAACACGAAGACAGAATATTATCTGAATGGCAGCAGATTAGGAAAAGGGGAGGTGCAACGAGACCTGGGCGTCACGGTTCATCAGACATTGAAAGTTGGCATGCAGGTACAGCAGGTGGTGAAGAAGGCAACTGATATGTTGGCCTTCATAGCTAGGGGATTTGAGTATAGGAGTAGGGAGGTCTTACTGCAATTGTACAGGGCCTTGAGGCCTCACCTGGAATATTGTGTTCAGTTTTGGTTTCCTAATCTGAGGAAGAACGTTCTTACTATTGAGGGAGTGCCGCAAAGGTTCACCAGACTAATTCCCGAGATGGCTGGACTGACATATGAGGAGAGACAGGATCAACTGGACCTTTATACATTAGAGTTTAGAAGGATGAGAGGGGATCTCATAGAAACATATAAGATTCTGACGGGACTGGACAGGTTAGATGTGGGTAGAATGTTCCTGATGTTGGGGAAGTCCAGAACCAGGGGACACAGTCTTAGGATAAGGGGTAAGCCAGTTAGGACTGAGATGAGGAGAAACTTCTTCACTCAGAGAGTTGTTAACCAGTGGAATTCCCTGCCGCAGAGAGTTGTTGATGCCAGTTCATTGGATATATTCAAGAGGGAGTTAGATATGGCCCTTACGGCTAACAGGATCAAGGGGTATGGAGAGAAAGCAGGAAAGGGGTACTGAGGGAATGATCAGCCATGATCTTATTGAATGGTGGTGCAGGTTCAAAGGGCCGAATGGCCTACTCCTGCACCTATTTCCTATGTTTCTTTGTAACATTCTCGTAAATCTCCTCTGTACCCTCTCTAGTGCCATCACATCTTTCCTGTAATGTGGTGACCAGAACTGCATGCAGTACTCTTGCTGTGGCCTAGTGTTTTATACCGTTCAAGCATAATCTCCTTGCTCTTGTACTCCATGCCTTGGCTAATAAAGGAACATATCTTCTTAACCACCAGTCCTGCTGCCTTCGGTGGACATGCATTTCAAGATCCCTCTGTTCCTCTACACTTCTCAGTATCCTACCACGTATGGTGTATTCCCTTGCCTTGTTAGCCCTCCCCAAATGCATTACATCTTACTTTTCCAGAATGAATTTCATTTTCCACTTTTCTGCCCATCTGACCAGTGTATTGATATCTTCCTGCAGTCTACAGCTTTCTCCTCCACAGTCAACCACACGGCCTTTTTTTGCATCATCTGCAAACTTCTCAATCATGCCCCCTAAGGCTTCAGATTTTTTTTTAAATTATACTTGGGCCAAGCAAGATGGTGTGCGCCAGTCCGTATTTTCGTATCTATGTCCAGTCGGGTTTCCAACCCTCCAGGATTGCCCTGGATTCACCAAGAATTAAAGTGAAATCCCCAGGGAACTACCACGGGTAAACCCAAGAGAAGAATAAGAGGCATTAAAAAAGTTGCATGTGTGTTTTCATTTCCTTTGAATACTTTTGGGCATTAGTCATAAAAGCATTTGCGATGGGGGTTGGGGGGGGAAGGCTGCGTGACTGGGCAAGGTGGTTGGAGGCCGGAGATCATGTGGTGAAACCAACAGGACTACACCGCACCAGAGTTGGCAACCCTAATGTCCAATAGCATTACTAATAGGTAAGTTGGGACAAGGAACATGGGGCTAGACGTTCGGTTGGAGGCTTCTTAGGTCGCTAATGGTGACGGGTCGGTAAATTTTATGCCAGAAAATGGTCTGTGACGGCAGCCGAGAGTGGGGCGGAGCGCTAAAGGAGGCATTCCACACCTCTCTTTGGGCGCTAGGCCTGGTGAGCAATGGAAAATCCAGAGCTAAAAAGAGAGGCATCCTTGCAACAACAACAAAAAATCGGGACAAATAACAAAACACATTTCCGATAAAGCCCTCCTCCCAAATAAAGGTGAATTGCAAAAAAAAACCAACGAAATATCAATTTCACTTATCTTTCTCAATCATTCCTTCCCGTAGCGCCTCGGGACAACTCGGACCTCCCACTTTCTCTGGCGGTCTCACTAGGGGGCGCTACAGGTGCCGCTCCAACCAAGTATTGTATCGCTGTCAAAACCGGGGGGGGGGGGGCGGGGGCATTGCGGAGTGCTGGAAGCTGTCCACCCAGGCGCTAAGCATTTCGCGACCAATTACCACCCCTCTGGGGTGCTAATAGAGGTGCAATCCAAATGAAAATCCAGCCCCATTATGGTGTTGTATATGTTTTTTAATCCGAGGCTACTGTAAACATAAACATAGATTGGCACGTTTGTGAAGAAATTAATGCCGGGGCCAAAATGATATTACATTGGGAAACATAAAGGGACTCTGTGGAACAAAACGGTAAACTTAAACTGCCTTGCTAAATTTGGCTGCAACACATCGAATGTGTTCTTTTTTTAACATTTGCATGGTAATCTGTAGTTCAGAGGCATTGTGTCCTGGTGAAGTGTCTGTCAATGCTTTTCACCAGATGGTGCGAAAAGGAGCGCAAGGGCCCAGCCCACACTGCGATATGTGTGCGCACTAGGTCCGTGCAGCAGAGCTGGTCTCCAGTCGTCCTGGTTAATCCTTGCCACTGGACCAAGACCTAGCTCTGTCAAGCCCGTGTGGCGGCTGGTGTGCAACAGCCACCACATGTTAAAACAAATCCACGCACAGGCATCTTCAACCCTTCAATATGTAGTTCGGGACCCGGAATATTAGGTCCTTCACTGAAACAACTGTGAACTCATCTCTTTTTAGCGTGGAAGCAAGTCATCCTCGATACGAGGGGCCGCCTATGATGATGATGACCTGCACTGTGCTGATTTCTCTACGTTAATTGTTTAACTTGATTTAGCTGGTGCAAAGTGGGGATTATACACGATGGGCGAGAGTATCCGCTTCCGACGCAATCGGTAAAACGGCCGCTAATTGCGGCCAAAATTGCACCAGTTTAGGAAAGTGCTTTTTTTTCCCCCCCTCGAGTTTCCGCTCAAACTCATTTGTATATCTCCGAACGTTAAATCTTCTGCGAGCCAGCGCAATCGGGCAGCGTTTGAAAAAGTAATTACAAATAATAATAATTTTGCTTTTAAAGATATTCCATGATATATTAAAGAGTGGTGACTAGGCACAGTTTGATGAACACAGCTGAAAACGGGTTTATCATAAAAAATAAGCATTTTTAATCAGTGTCCATCTACCACCTGAGTAAACCGATTTTAAATGACTTTTTAAAAAAAATATACAGAACCATTTTCCTTGTTGTATTGGGGTATAGTGGTCAGTTTCTTGTAAATGAAATAAAAATTATATTCAAAGGCTTATAAAACATTCCTATTAGTGTCCTCGCACCCAATAGAACCAGCTTTGTTTGTAGGGCCTCTTCAAAGGCCCACAAATGAGCGCAATTAGCGGAAACTCCAAATGGTGATTAATTCATCCTGGGGGCCGGGCTGGCTTTTAGCGCGATGTTTTTTAAACTGGCGCAAAAGATCGCAAAAGCCCGAGCTGGGCTGAACATAATTTGCTCTTAAAATTCCATGATCTTTTACGCCATCACATCGATGTTGGCCGATTTACTCCGAAAAAACGAGTTCAACCAAAAGAAAACACCAGGCGGTGGAAATTCGGTCACGCCTCTGTTGCGGCGGTGATTCAGACGGATCGGTACATTTTGCGCCAGGAAATGGCTTGCGTCATTTCAGCAGCTGGGCCCTGAGTGTGGGGCGGAGCGCTAAGGGAGGCATTTCACACCTCTCTTAGGGTGCTAGCAACTGAAAATCCCGAGCTAAACAGCCGGCCTCGGAGCGCCCTCAGAGAGGCTTCCATAGGAAAAAATTAAAAATCGGGAAAACAGCCACCAAAAACATTCCCAATACTTTACTGACACCACATCCACATGAATCGGCAAAAGAAAAAAAGAAAAAACAATCACACTTGCCTCAGGTCGACATTCCTTCCCTCACTGCGGCCGGTACAGCTTGGACTTTCCCAGTTTTCCCGGGTGGTCCCACTACGGGGCGCTACAGATCGCGCGCAAAACAAATTTCGAGACGTTATCGCAGCCAGGGGGCGTTGCACACCGGCTCGCCTCTCCTGGGCGATACTGCTCCGCCACCTCCCACCCCCCCGCAAACCTGGCACCGAATGTCCCGGAGGGTACTGGAAACTGGCTCTCCGCTGTCATTCCCGCCCCTCTGGGGCGAAAACAGAGGCAGCAACAGACCGAAAATCCATCCCCAGGACTATGTGCCTCGTGGTCTTTGACTGTTGCGTAAATGCCGTGTCATTTGTTTTGGCTTCTAACCCAAGTGAGTACAGTGAATGTTGGCAAACTAATGCTCATAGTTGATCGTTTCGTTTTTTGGTCTGTCTTTGTGACAGGATTTTTTCTGGAAAGGAGAAAGGCTTGAATTTCTATGGTGTCTTTCATGACCTCACCTCATGATGGCCCAAATCGCTACACAGCCAATGAAGTACTTCTGAATTGTAGGAAATTACTCTAGACGTTACGTATTACAGCAAAAGATTACAAATTCATAAAAGCAGACCTTACAACTCACTGTTAAGCTCCGTTTTTTTTTCGGAGGCCACTGGGTCTCGCTGGGTTTGACTTCCGCAGGCATCAGCAGGCTAATCAACTGTGTGCGGGATGTCACAGCCAAGCTGGATTCTGTGCCCACTCAATGCTTACAGACCCAATGCAACCACTAGCTACTGATCAGGAGTGGGAAGCCTGCCTCATTTTGCCTTTCCTTAACCAAGACCCCTCCAAAGCCAAATCGCAGCATCCCAAAATAGTGCCCTGGCTGACTTCAGCTAATTCAGCATAGACCAGGAAACAAGCATGGGATTTGGTGTTTATCCAGGCGGTACCTTTACACACTGGGCCCTTATTTGATGCATTTCCACTCATTGTGAAATTGCTGACCAGTTCTTCTATCGTCTAGGTTTTAACAATCTATAGCTGAAAATTCACCACAAACGGGAACTGAATACAATGGAAACAGTTTCAGGGCTATGGGAAAAGAACAGGAGAGTGGGACTAATTGGATCGCTCTTTCACAGAGCCGGCACAGGTACAAGGGGCTGAATGGCTTCCTTTTGTGCTGTAACTGATTCTCACTGGTAAATATAGTAAACAGGGCGATTCTATTCTGCAGAGAACACTGCCCTTTAACTTCAAGCAAATCAATTCAATGTAATACCAGTATCTAGCTTATGAATATTAAAAACTCACTTTCATCTTGGAAATGAATATAAATTATTATATTACAACATTCAATAGCCAAGTATTATAATAATCTCTGCTTTGTTGTGCTTGAACTTTCTAAATGTTGAAAAGTCTACAAAAATAACTAATCCAAAGAGCACAAATGCCCTACAATTTGCAGGTCTGACTGGCTTTTCACACTTCAATACATCGCCGAGAGCATACAGAAAACAAGTGCAGGCGAAGGAAGGAGCGTGCGGCAAACCAGACTCCCCACCCACCCTTTCCCTCAACCATTGTCTGTCCCACCTGTGACAGAGACTGTAATTCCCATTTTGGACTGTACAGTCACCTGAGAACTCACTTTTAGAGTGGGACTGCCTATGATGATGACTTCAATACTGCATTCTCCCAGTTAATAGCAAGTGTTGCCAGAAGCAAGCAACTGTCACCAGTGGAAAGCAACCATCCAGGGTTTGAATTACGGAAGTGTGATTATATTCCAGGTCCCGAACTACATGTTGAAGGGTGGAAGATGCCTGTGCGTGGATTTTTTTAACGTGTGGTGGCCTTGCACACCAGCCATCACACGGGCTTGACAGAGCTAGGTCTTGGTCCAGTGACAAGGGTTAACCAAGATGACTGGAGACCAGCTCTGCTGCACGGACCTAGTGCACACACATATCGCAGTGTGGGCTGGCCCGTGCTGCCCCATGGCATGCATGACAGACCAGGCTCGATGGGCTGTATGACCTACTCCCACTCCTACTCCTACTTCTTATGTTCTCTTTGCTAGTAGAACTCTCAGTCACCTGAGAACTCACTTTTGGAGTGGATGCAAGTCTTCCTCGATTTCGAGGGACTGCCTATGATGATGATGATGAGTAGAACTGGGTGATGAATACCATGATTCTGACATTACATCAGCGACTACTCCTTAAAACTATATTGGCTGTAATGAGCTTTAGGTCATCCTGAGGTCATAATATAAATAGACCTGCGAGGAAACACCAGCGGCAGGTCAGGGCCATTAAAGGCGAGCGGCCTTGGAACCAGCATGGTGGCCCGACCTGTGAGGAAGCATGAGTGAGTTACTACAACAACTTGTATTTATATAGTGCCTTTAAGGTAGTGAGCTGTCCCAAGACGTTTTAAAGTGCGATTTTAAAAATTGCCACCGAGCCGTACAAGTAGAAATTAGGGGAGGTGACAAAAGCTTGGTCAAAGAGGTAGGTTTTAAGGAGCTTCTTGAAGGTAGAAAGAAAGAGAAGTAGAGAGATGGAGAGGTTTAGGCAGGGAGTTCCAGAGCTTAGGGCCGAGGCAACAGAAGGCACGGCCACCAACGGTACAGCGATTACAATCAGGGATGCTCAAGAGGGCAGAATTAGAGGAGCGCAGACATCTCGGGGGGCTGTGGAGCTGGAGAAGATTATAGAGATAGGGAGAGGCGAGGCATGGAAGGATTTGAAAACAAGAATGAGAATTTTGAAATCTCGGCATTGCTTAACTGGGAGCCATTGTAGATCAGCGAGAACAGGAGTGATGGGTAAGCACTGTCCTCAGTGGGGTAGGACCTTGGTTGCTTGGGCCGTAGGTGGTCTTGACTGCGCTGAAGAATCCACGTACATCGTGGTTGTCGGCGATTATCAAAATC
The DNA here is from genome assembly GCF_044704955.1 of Pristiophorus japonicus. Taxonomy (NCBI): domain Eukaryota; kingdom Metazoa; phylum Chordata; class Chondrichthyes; family Pristiophoridae; genus Pristiophorus; species Pristiophorus japonicus. Next base: position 205,232,227 of record NC_091986.1, read on the forward strand.
CATGACAATGTCTTGGACAGTGTGGACCATTTTCCATACCTCGGGAGCTTACTGTCAGGCAAGAGCAGACATTGATGATGAGGTCCAACACCACATTCAGTGCACCAGCACAGCCTTCGATCACCTGAGGAAGAGTGTTTGAAGACCAGGACCTCAAATCCAGCATCAAGCTCATGGTCTACAGGACAGTAGTGATACACGCCCTCCTATATGGCTCAGAGACATGGACTATATACAGCAGATGCCTCAAAACGCTGGAGAAGTACCACCAGCATTGCCTCCGCAAGATTCAGCAAATTCATTGGCAGGACAGACGCACCGACATCAGTGTTCCCGCTCAGGCCAACATCTCCAGCATCGAAGCACTGACCACGCTCGATCAGCTCTGTTGGGCGGGCCACATCGTCCACATGCCTGACATGAGACTCCCAAAGCAAGCGCTCTACGCGGAGCTTCGACACGGCAAGCGAGCCCAAGGTGGGCAGGGAAAATGCTTCAAGGACATCCTCAAAGCCTCCTTGACAAAGTGCAACATTCCCACCGACTCCTGGGACCACCCAAAGTGGAGGAAGAGCATTCGGGAGGGTGCTGAACACCTCGAGTCCCATCGCCGAGAGCATGCAGAAAACAAGCGTAGACAGTGGAAGGAGCGTGCTTCAACCAACAACCCTTTCCTTCAACCATTGTCTGCCCCACCTGTGACAGAGACTGTAGGTCCCGCATTGGACTCCTCAGTCACCTGAGAGCTCACTGTGAGTGGAAGCAAGTCTTGCTCGACTCTGAGGGACTGCCTATGATGATGGATAAGCGGGAATTGGTGCGAGTTAGGACATGGGAAGCTGAGTGGCTTCAACTCGGATGACTCTGAATATTTATGCCTCAACCAATATCAATAAAACAGATTATCTGGTCATTTCTCTCATTGCTGCTAGCGGGACTTTGCTATGAGCAAATTGGCTGCCATATTTCTGTACATTACAACAGTGACTACACTTCAAAAAGTATTTCATCGGCTGCAAAACATTTTGGGATATCCTGAGGTCGTGAAAAGTGCCACAGAAATGCATCTCTCTTTTCTATCTTTAAGAGTAAAGCCAAGGACACATTAAACTTTCATATTTCAAATCACCCTATAACAGCTCTGATTTTAATCCTATGCAACCATTGTGTATACTGTATAATGTGACTGTCAATCCATCCATCTGCCTCCTCCCTTTTATTCTTTCTCTTCCAGATGAGCTTCCAAAAAACATTAAAAAAAGGTGCAGGAATAGGCCATTCGGCTGATCAAAAACAGAGTATAATTAGATTAATTTTTGTGTGTACTTCTGCTGGGCGAGAACAAAAAATTACAGGTTTAGTAAGAAAGATGGTTTAAGAACGCTCCTCGTTATAGTCCCTGAGAAACAAACGGGGCTCAGGGACATAGGGGTAGACTTTCCCCAAGGCCCTCACTGCCCAGAAATTACCGCTAAGCTTCATCAGTTAATGCGGGCAAAAGTTTCCACTAATTAGGTCATTAAAACCGCCCGGCAAGAAAATGTTTCTTACACCAAGTATCTTGGCAGTTTCTGGGCAGTTACAGCCGAAAGAAACGAGAACGGGCGGTTCTTAAAATTATTTTTAAAATTTACTCCTAGGCTACAGTCGGGCCGAGGGAGGGGGCAAAACTCAAAAAATATATTTTCACTTAAACAAAAAATAAAAAGTTATGAAACATTCTCAAGGCACTTTTTAACGTAATCGCCATTTTAGAATTTTAAAAATAATTATAAAAACCTTTAACTTACCTTTTTTTGCAAGATACGCACCTACCGCCTTGTTTCCAGCAGCTTTTTGTGGGCGGTTTCCTCGGCGGTGCGTACGGGTCTCCGCTGAGGCCAAACTTAGATCCTGGCGGCTTTCTCGGCAGTGCACATGGGCGGATTGCTACCTGCCGATCTTTTCAAAATGTGGGCAGAACTCTTTAAAAATAAAGAGGAAACTTTCGCCAGGCGGTTTTTCATCAATAAACAGCTGTACCGCCCAGAAAACTGACGAAAATGAAGGCGAAGGTCGAGCCCATAGTATCCATCCAGACTCAACAAATGTTGCGCAATGGCTGAGTCCAAGCCTACAATGCGGACAGTTTGAGAGAGGTAAAGTTCAGAGGTCGACCAGCAGAATGTTGGCCGACATGTTGAGTCTTTGAAGATGACCATTTCATCACAGGCAGTCCCTTGGAATCGAGGAAAACTTGCTTCCACTCTTAAAATGAGTCCTTAGGTGGCTGAACAATCTAATACGAGAACTCCTACATGGCAAGCGAGCCCAAGATGGGTAGAGGAAGCATTTCAAGGACACTCTCATAGCCTCCTTGATAAAATGCAACATTCCCACTGACACCCTGGGAGTCCCTGGCCAAAGACCGTCCTAAGTGGAGGAAGTGCATCCAGGAGACCTCGAGTCTCGTCGTCGAGAGCATGCAGAAACCAAGTGCAGGCGGCGGAAAGAGCATGCGGCAAACCAGACTCCTCACCCTTTCCCTCAACGACAGAGCCTGTAATTTCCGTATCGGACTGTTCAGTCATCTAAGAACTCATTTCTAGAGTGGAAGCAAGTCTTCCTCGATTTTGAGGGACTGCGTATGATAATGATTAAAATTATAAAAGCATTAAAACTAGGGGGCATAGTTTAAGAATAAGGGCCGCCCATTTAAAACTGAGATGAGGAGAAATTTCTTCTCTCAGAGGGTCGTAAATCTTTGGAATTCTCTGCCCCAGAGAGCTGTGGAGGCTGGGTCATTGAATATATTCAAGGCGGAGATAGACAGATTTTTGAACGATAAGGGAGTCAAGAGTTATCGGGAGCGGGCAGGGAAGTGGAGTTGAGGCCAAGATCAGATCATCCATGATCTTATTGAATGGCAGAGCAGGCTTGAGGGGCCAAATGGCCTACTCCTGCTCCCATTTCTTATGTTCTTAAGTTTCTTAAATTTCCTGATGGAAATTTCAGCCAAGGTTTTTGCTGATTGCTAAAGTTAATGGAACAAGGCTCCGCAAAAGATCTCTACGCTTTCAATTTCATTACTGAAGCCAGGGCAATCACTTTCTATCATTCATATTTCCAATCATCTTCAACATGATCACAATAGGTTTAGACGATGAATCTATGGAGCTAGGTCACAGATTACCCATGATCTTTTTGAACTGCGGAACATGCTCGAGGGGCTAAATGGCCTACTTCTCTTCATATGTTCCTATGTAGGTCCATTTGATCTCATCTTTCCAGAATGCCAACCCAATTATATTCCTATTATATCCCTTGCTTCTAGTTGTGTCGTAAATGAATCCAGTGTCCGGGCCTCAACCTACACTTGCTGCCACCTTTCACCCCTTAAATGTAAGGAAACATTTCTTGACCTTTATTCTAAATTTGACCTTTGTGACCATGAACTTGACCCTCGTGTCTTGTTGCCCAGGAGTGGATTGATTCAATGCCGATTGACTTGATGGGATCGAGGTACTTGGGGGTGAGGCAATAAATATAAGATACTCACTAATAAATCCAATAGGGAATGCAGGAGAAACTTCTTTACCCAGAACGTGGTTAGAGTAGTCGAGTTGAATAGCACAGATGCATTTACGGGGAAGCTAGATAAGAACATGATGGAGATAGGAATAGAAGGATTTGCTGATTGGGTGAGATGAAGGAAGAAGCTCATGTGGAGCATAAACACCGGCATGGATCTGTTGGGCCGAATGGCCTGTTTCTGTGCTGTAAATACTATGCAATACCTGGCCTAACATCTCTAAAGGCAAGAGGGCAAGTGCATGGCCTACTTCCAGGCTGCCGATGCTGCTGTCCCCTGTCCGCCAATTGGTGCCAGGGTCTCCTACACATAGCTCTACTCTCTGATTTCTCTATCCCTTGCTATTATAGGGAGCAGACTTGGTTCAGCACATCTCGGCTCCATGCTCCGTGTCACTGCACCAAGGCAGTTTAATGTGCAGCGCAACTCTCCAATACTGATGATTAAAGGCAGGTTAATTGGCAACGCAACTCTCGAATACTACAGGCACATTAAGGAATCTCAGAAATGGCTGATAACTCACAAAGACTCAATGATGTGTTACAAAATCCATAGTCATCCCACATCGAGAGCAATGATAGATTTGCCCACCATGCAGCAAATTAAAAGAAGTAATGAAAATACATTTCTGACCTCTTCAATACAAGTTTAATTATATTTCCCCCCCACGGTTGTTGTTTTTTCTCCTTACAATGAAGAAAATAACATGGGTGATTTATATCCTCTCAGTCCATGTGTTTGATTTATGCAGAGCAGTGGTCCTTTCCAACAGCCTTAAAGGTGAATGATCCGTTGAAGAAACGGATGACGCACTTTATTACCTTCTTTCTCAAAATGCATAAGCTGTCTGATGGCACTGTCACATTTATGGCCTCCAGTGAATCCCATTCACAGAAGACAGACTAATAAAAAACTCAAGTGTCTATATACAGTAGCTGGAACACAGACAGTAAAAAGCAATCCAATTACATCATCACTGGCTGTAATCCAAATGCAACAATCTCTCCTTCAAGGGACCTTCATTGGCTCAAGTTAAGACACTCAGAGGAGGAGAAAAAACAACATAAAATGAAGGAACACAATTATGTTGGGGTGCCTCTTAATATTGGATGATCTGACAAGATACAATCTCTCTTGCAATTAATTTTTCATATGCGGTTCTGTATGACAATCGGATGTAAAAATCACTTGTAAAGGTGGGGTTCTGCACATGGGATTCAGGGGATCTGCCTGTTGAAAGACAGGTCAGCTCGGAAGGTTTACCTCAGCGACTATGAAGGAAACAAAGGGCCATGCAACAAAAGGGTGGGATGCGGGCTAGCAAATGGCTTCACCTGTCCCTATCTCTGTAATCTCCTCTAGAATCTCATTGTCAATGCCCGCTCTTGTTGATAAGAGGCTCCCGAGGTATGGAAAATGGTCCACGTTGTCCAGGGCTGCACCGTGGATCTTGATGACTGGGGGGGCAGTGCTGTGCTGCGAGGACAGGCTGGCCGAAGACCTTTGATTTACAGATGTTAAGTGCAAGGCCCATGCTTTCGTACGCCTCAGTAAATACGTCGACTATGTCCTGGAGTTCAGCCTCTGTATGTGCACAGAGGCAGGCGCCGTCCGCTTACTATAGCTCGCCGACAGAGGTTGGGGTGGTCTTGGATCTGGCCTGGAGATGGTGAAGGTTGAACAGCTTCCCACTGGTTCTGTAGTTTAGTTCCACTTCAGCAGGGAGCTTGTTGACTGTGAGGTGAAGCACGGCAGCGAGGAAGATTGAGAAAAGGGTTGGGACGATGACACAGCCCTGTTTGACCCTCCTTCATGGCAAACGAGCCAAAGGTGGGCAGAGGAAATGTTATGGGGACCACCTTCAAAGCCTCCCTGATAAAGTGCAACATCCCCACTGACACGTGGGAGTCCCTGGCCAAAGATCGCCCTAAGTAGAGGAAATGCATTCGGGAGGGCGCTGAGCACCTCGAGTCTCATCGCCAAGTGCATGCAGAAATCAAGCGCCGGCAGCGGCAAACCTGTCCCACCCACCCTTTCCCTCAACGACTATCTGTCCCACCTGTATTGGACTGTTCAAGAGTGGAAGCAAGTCTTCCTCGATTCTGAGGGACTGCCTATGATGATGATGATGAATCTCCTCTAGCCCCACAACCCATAGAGATATCTGCGCTCTTCCAATTCTGGCCTCTTGAGCAATCCCGATTTTAATCGCTCCACCATCGGTGGCCGTGCTTTCAGCTGCCAATGCTCTAAGCTCTGGAATTACTTCTCCGCTTCTCTTCTTCTCTCCTCCTCCAAGACGCTCCTTAAAACCTACCTCTTTGACCAAGCTTTTGGTCATCTGCGCTAATATTTCCTTATGTGGCATGGTGTCAAATTGTGTTTTATTACGTTCAAGGCGCTATACAAATGTAAGTTGTTGTTGGGCAATTCCTAACTTCGAACTGACATTTATAGGAAGTTGCCAAGAGGAGACAGGGCCTTTAACCATCAGGAGAGAGAGAAAAAAAAAATGAGACTGAAAGTCACCACAGGCTTCTCTTGTACAACTGACTCATGTATCAGTAACAAAGCGACATTGAATGAGGCTGGGAGCCAGGGGCATCTGTCTGCCGTCTCTTCAAGAACGGCCTGTGGCCTGGGAAAACCAAACATGCAGAAGCAGTGATACAGTAGCTTAAGTGAGTGAAATTACTTTATTAAAATATTGTATGAGGTAATGCGCACGAAGACTCATTCACCCATCTGCCAAGCACACTGACCTACCCTGGCTCCCATTCCAACGCCTTGATTTTAACATTCTCATGCTCATGTTCAAATCCCTCCATGGCATCCTCCCTCACTATCTCTCCAACATCCTCTCGTCCTATGACACTCCGGGAACTTTGCATTCCTCCAACTATGGCCTGGTGTGTCACCACTTCCTTCTCCCCAACATTGGCAGTTGTGCCTTCAGCCTTCCAGGCCCTTGTGTCAACCAGGGCTCAGTGGGCAGCACTCTCACCTGTTGAGTCAGAAGGCTGTTGGTTCAAGTCCCACTCCAGGGACTTCAGAACAAAAATCTAGGCTGACACTCCAGTGCAGTACTTTCAGATGAGACGTTAAACCGAGGCCCCGTCTGCTCTCTCAAGTGGACGTAAAATACCCATGGCACTATTTAGAAGAAGAGCAAGGGGGGGTTATCCCCGGTGTCCTGGCCAATATTTATCCCTCAGACAACATAACAAAAACAGATTATCTGGTCATTATTGCATTGCTGTTTGTGGGACCTTGCTGTGCGCAAATTGGCTGCTGCGTTTCTCAAATTACAACAGTGACTACACTCCAAAAGTAGTTCATCGACTGTAAAGTACTTTGGGACATTGGGTGGTTGTGAAAGGCGCTATATAAATGCAATTCTTTCTAAACTCTGGAATTCCCTCCATAAACCTCTCTTTCCTCCTTTATGACTTGCCTCAAAACCTACCTCTTTGACCAAGATTTTGATCACATGTAGGTCCTCTGCAGTCAGAATCAGGGGAAGTCATAACGGGGAACAAAGAAATGGCAGACCAATTGAACAAGTACTTTGGTTTGGTATTCACTAAGGAGGACACAAACAACCTTTCGGATATAAAAGGGGTCAGAGGGTCTAGTAAGAAGGAGGAACTGATAGAAATCCTTATTAGTCGGGAAATTGTGTTGGGGAAATTGATGGGATTGAAGGCCGATATGGACTGCATCCGAGAGTACTTAAGGAGGTGGCCTTGGAAATAGCGGATGCATTGACAGTCATTTTCCAACATTCCATAGACTCAGGATCAGTTCCGATGGAGTGGAGGGTAGCCAATGTAACCCCACTTTTTAAAAAAGGAGGGAGAGAGAAAACAGGGAATTAGAGACCGGTCAGACTGACATCGGGAGTGGGTAAAATGATGGAATCAATTATTAAGGATGTCATAGCAGCGCATTTGGAAAGAGGTGACATCATGATAGGTCCAAGTCAGCATGGAATTGTGAAAGGAAAATCATGCTTGACAAATCTTCTGGAATGTTTTGAGGATGTTTCCAGTAGAGTGGACAAGGGAGAACCAGTTGATGTGGTGTATTTGGACTTTTAGAAGGCTTTCGACAAGGTCCCACACAAGAGATTAATGTGCAAAGTTAAAGCACATGGGATTGGGGGGAGTGTGCTGACATGGATTGAGAACTGGTTGGCAGACAGGAAGCAAAGAGTAGGAGTAAATGGGTACTTTTCAGAATGGCAGGCAGTGACTAGTGGGGTACCACAAGGTTCTGTGCTGGGGCCCCAGCTGTTTACATTGTACTTTAATGATTTAGACGAGGGGATTAAATGTAGTATCCCCAAATTTGCGGATAACACCAAGTTGGGTGGCAGTGTGAGCTGCGAGGAGGATGCTATGAGGCTGCAGAGTGACTTGGATAGGTTAGGTGAGTGGACAAATGCATGGCAGATGAAGTATAATGTGGATACATGTGAGGTTATCCACTTTGGTGGTAAAAACAGAGAGACAGACTATTATCTGAATGGTGTCAGATTAGGAAAAGGGGAGGTGCAACGAGACCTGGGTGCCATGGTACATCAGTCATTGAAGGTTGGCATGCAGGTACAGCAGGCGGTTAAGACATCAAATGGCATGTTGGCCTTCATAGCGAAGGTCATTTGAGTACAGGGCCAGGGAGGTGTTACTACAGTTGTACAGGGCCTTGGTGAGGCCACACCTGGAGTATTGTGTACAGTTTTGGTCTCCTAACTTGAGAAAGGACATTCTTGCTATTGAGGGAGTGCAGCAAAGGTTCACCAGACTGATTCCCAGGATGGCGGGACTGACATATCAAGAAAGACTGGATCAACTGGGCTTGTATTCACTGGGGTTCAGAAGAATGAGAGGGGATCTCATAGAAACGTTTAAAATCCTGACGGGTTAGACAGGTTAGATGCAGGAAGAATGTTCCCAATGTTGGCGAAGTCCAGAACCAGGAGTCACAGTCTAAGGATAAGGGGTAAGCCGTTTAGGACCGAGATGAGGAGAAACTTCTTCACCCAGAGAGTGGTGAACCTGTGGAATTCTCTACCACAGAAAGTTGTTGAGGCCAATTCACTAAATATATTCAAAAAGGAGTTAGATGTAGTCCTTACTACTAGGGGGATCAAGGGGTATGTCTCCTGCACTGGCTCAGTTTTATGTCAGATTTCGCTCCTGTGGAACGCCTTGGGACGTTTTATTATGTTAAAGGAGCTGTATAAATGCCGGTTGTTGTAACGATAAGATGGCCACTGAGGAGCTCAAACATTTGGGGAATCACAAAGCAAAGAGAAACAGAGAAAATAATCCTGTGGAAAAATGCTAAAATAATCAGGATCATCGAAAGCAGCTTAAAAGTTTAATTCCAAGCAGCTCTGTTCGTTACATGGGTCAATGCACTTCCCAGTATGGCACGCAGCCAGAGAGACCAGGAAGACCCCAGGTTTGATCTCAGATTAATGCCGTGGTGGGTGGTGGGTACAGCTGGCCTCAGCAACCTGGGTTAGGAAGGGGAATAATCGTTCAGGCTTCTTGTCTGTGATTTCAATTTGTGACTTCTAGTGGAAAGGGCACATTGGAACTGGCTGGGACGCCTCCCATTATGGAACAGACTACGAACCGCTGAGACTTCCTTTAAGAATGGCCACTTGGGCAAGACACGATAGGGCTGGTGGAACCATTAATCAACATGACTCAGTCGAGAGAGGTGGGGAGGAAATTTGAGAGGAAAACAACAACAAAGATTTCCAAATGAGAGACCACATTAGTGTGACTTCAATGGAAATTAAAAAAAGACAGACTTGGATTTATAGAGCACCTTGCACAACCACCAGACATCTCAGAGCACTTTACAGCCAATGAAGTACTTTTGAAGTGTAGTCACCATTATAATGCGGGAAACATGGCAGCAAGCACACAGCAAGCTCCCACAAGCAGCAATGTGATAATGACCAGATGATCTGTTTTTTTTTGTTACGTTGATTGAGGGATAAATATTGGCCAGGACACCAGGGATAACTCCCCTGCACTTCAGCGAAATAGTGTCATGGGATCTTTTACATCCACCTGAGAGAGATGAGGCCTCGATTTAATGTCTCATCTGAAAGACGGCACCTCCGACAGTGCAGCGCTCCCTCAGCACTGCACTGGAGCGTCAGCCTAGATTTATGTGCTCAAGTCCCTGGAGTGGGACTCGAACCCACAACCTTCTGACTCAGAGGCAAGTGTGCTACCCACTTGATGAAGAGAGATGTAGACCAGGCTGCCAATTCACTATCACCAGTTATACACCATCACACAAAGTCAAGATTATCCTCATTGAATGTCTTGCGCTGCACTTTAGACTGATGTGAAAGCATTTTTCAGCTTATATTCTGATTATTTTTGCATTCTTTTGCAGGATTTCTTTTCCCAAGAGATCATTTTCTTTGTTTCTCTTTGCTTTGTGATTCCCCAAATGTTTGAGCTTCTCAGTGGCCATCTTATCGTTACAACATTACAACAACTGGCATTTATATAGCTCCTTTAGCAAAGTAAGAAATCCCGCGGCGTTTTACAGGAGCAAAAACTGAGCCAGAAATGGAGACATTGGGACATGTGACTGAAAGCTTGGATTTAAACCATTGCTGCACCCAGTTCCCACTGAGGTTTACTTTGATATAAGCTTTGTATACTTTACATATAGCAAATGATATGTTGGCCTTTAATGCAAGGGGATGGAGTACAAGAGTAAGGAAGTCTTGTTGCAATTATACACGGCTTTGGTGAGACCACACCTGGAGTACTGTGCACAGTTTTTGCTCCATACCCAAGAATGGATATACTTGCCTTAGAAGGAGTGCAACGAAGGTAAAATTCTCCAGTCCAGGCAACATTCTCGTAAATCTTCTCTGTACCCTCTTGTGTGCAATCACACTTGACTAATTTTCAGCGCACCTCGACAGCCCCATAACTCAATCTCTACTCATTTTCTTCAGCATCGAGTTTCCACACCTGCCCAACGCTGTTGACCACACGGAACACTTAGGCGTTTTTCTCCCCCATCAGCATCTTACATTTCCGATTACACAAATATTGCTTCCTGTCGTTTGAACACTTCTTTTGCAGCTACTGTCATCACTATCCACCTTGATCAACAGTTTCCACACTTGGCTTGGTGAAATTCCTTTGGTTAATGTACACCAAAAATAATGTTATTATACGCAATGCAACGAATGCAAAGTGGACGGGAAAACTGAATTTATATCTGGAAATGATCATTTTGAGACAGCTTTAACATATACAGGACAAGCTGAAAGCATGGAGATGCTGAAGAATGTGTCATAACAAATGAGATAAGTGGGACATCACTGTCAATGAAACGTGTTGTGCAAATGAACAGCAACACGAGAAGATGTTAGCACAGTTGTAAATGAAATGGAAGCCAGCATACTATCTTCAATAAAGAGGAAAGCAGACACTGGGTCGGATCTGTCCCAGACACACAATATATGCTGTGCAGAATTTACTGCTGTGTAACCAGCATGAAGCCACATCCCTTCTCACTTTGTGACTCGGATAGTTCGGGCACCTTCACGTCACTATGCCATTCACTAGCTTTCAAATCTTGGTTGAAATGTTAGTATATGGACCTGCTTCTCTCTTCCCCATCCCATTTTCCTTTTGGCCAATGAAGCAACTTTGCTTCACTTCGAAACCTGTCCCGATCAACAACATCGACTTGCGTTGATAAAGTGTCTTTAACATCGAGAAACATCCAAAGACACTTAAAATGCCCCTTGGAACAAAAGCATCTACTCGCTGGGAAATAAATGTTGGAGTGTCCTCAAAGTGAAAGGGACCAAAATCAGGATTCTACCAACAGTCAAATATACTCATGATGCAATTTAGTTTGGAGAGATAAAAGAAAATACTTAGCACTGAAAGCAATCTCTCCGCTCCACAACACAAATAATCAAACCTGTATTAACACAAATTACTTTTTAATACGCAGCGACCTTAGTTTTGTAAGTATAAGTTGGACCTCTGTGGTCCGGTACTCTCGAGATCTGACCTGTGCTGGAACAGAGAATTTTCCGAACCACGGGAGGTCAAGCTTACCAGCACCTGTCGAAAGCCCCCGGGCTCGTGTGTGTGTGTGTGTGTGTGTGTGTGTGTGTGTGTGTGTGCGTATGCTGGCAGCCTGTGGGCGGTCCCTCAGCACCCGCTCACACACTCACTAACTGACTACTGCTCCAGTCAATCGCCGAAGACATTCACTGACTGACAGCCGCTCCGGCCAATCGCCGAACACATTCACTGACTGACAGCCGCTCCAACCAATCAAAACTTTTTTTTATAAACACTTCTCTCTCTCAGGCCCAACTAATGCCGAACCACGGATGGTTCCGGACTAGAATGTCCCGGACCAGAGATGTCCAACATGTAGTACTGCTTATGTCAGAGGGTTAATGAGGAACCAACACAACATTTTTTTGTCATGAGTAAACAATAACAATGTGCATTTATATTTCTGATGAAGGGTCAAAGACCCGAAACGTTAACTCTGTCTCTCTCCACAGATGTTGTCTGACCTGTTGAGATTTCCAGCATTTTCTGTTTTTATTTCAGATTCCAGCATCCGTAGTATTTAGCTTTTGTATTTATATAGTGCTTTAACATAGTACAATTACTCAAGGTGCTTCACAGGAGCGTTAGCAAACATAATTTAACACCGAGCCACATAAGGAGATATTAGGACAGGTGACCAAAGGTTTGGTCAAAGAGGTCGGTTTTAAGGAGTTTCTTAAAGGAGGAGATAGAGAGGTAGAGAGACGAAGAGGTTTAGGGAGGGATTTACAGAGCTTAGGACCTTGGCAGAAGGCACGGTCGCCAATGGTGGAGCAATTATAATCAGGGATACGCAAGAGGTCAGAATTGGAGGAGTGCAGCGATCTCGGAAGGTTGTAGGCCTGGAGGAGAGATAGGGAGTGGTGAGGCGAGGCCATAGAGGGATTTGAAAGCAAGGATGAGAATTTTAAAATCGAGGCAGAATGTTTTTGGAATAGGACTGGAGAGATAATCAGATACGCGACTGAGCACAACAGCACCATGCCATTGGGAGCAGGCAATGCAACTGTCACCAAGGAAGGCAACCATCCAGGGTTTGAATAATGGAGGGAGGAGTGGAGGTGAGTATTGTGACCTTCGTGTTGAAACAGGAAGAAATTCTATAGAACCTTCTCTCTCTTAATTGGCTCATAAATTCTGGCCTCCCCAGGTCCGTACTGAGTGTTTACGAAACCGGGAAGGCATCGCACAATGTGCATGTGCTGAAAACCAGCTTTTCCGATCTGTTAAGCTCCAGCTTGACAGATCCTCCGCATCTTGGGAGCGAGGACATTTGCAAGGGCAAGATTGCGGGATTTATCCATATCTTGCCCAGCAAATGTCCTGAAAACTCTTACGTCTGTAAAAGTATCAGGCGCAAGAGTTTTAAAACACACAAAAACATAATAAAATAAAATTTTAAAAAAACACATTTTATTGTTCAAAACTCTCCCCACTACAGTAAGTTTATTTTAAACCATAATTAAAAAAACTTTTTTTTAAAAATCGGAAAAATATACATTTTTTGTAAGACATAAATAACTTTAATTTAAATTAATGTTAAATATGTGATATGTGGTGTATTTTTTCTATTTTTTTTTAATTAGTGTTGTGTGTGTTTGGGGGTGTTTCTCAATCATAACCATTATTATGAATGAGAAAATACTTTATCTTGATTGGCTGGCTAGAGCCATGTGACCGCAACTCCAGCTCTAGACGTCCAGATGTGCACACGCTCCGACGCACAGTCAGTGGAGGCCTCAGGACTGGGATCTCTCGTGGGCGCAACAGGAACAGGCATCTTTTTTCCCCAATTTCAGTTGATCGCCTGCGGGAAGCAACCAACTGGGATTTCTAGGCCAATAAGTTGGGGACAATGTACAATCGGGCAGATTTTGCATGGTCTGTGGAACAAGCATCGCTGATGAGCTTGATGGACTTTTCTGCTCAAATCAGTACATACAAGGTGATGGCAGTGAGTTACAAAACAGTAATTCAGCTCAGGTGGCTCTGAAAATATTGTAAAGCCACAAGGCTTTTTAAGGTTTATTGACATTTACTGACAAACATTTGTTAAAACGAAAGAATGCATCTTTCACAACCACAGGACCTCCCTAGCTGCTTTACAGCCAATGAAGTACTTCTGAAGTACAGTAACTGTTGTAATGTAGGAAACGTGATAGCCACTGTGCACACAGCAAGAGGCGTGGGCCCCAGAGGCAGCACGGGCCAGCCCACACTGCGATATGTGTGCGCACTAGATCTGTGCAGCAGAGCTGGTTTCCAGTTGTCTTAGTTAATCCTTACCACTGGATCAAGACCTAGCTCTGTCAAGCCCGTGCGGTGGCTGGTGTGCAACGGCCACCACACGTTAAAAAAATTCACACACAGGCATCTTCCACCCTTCAGGATGTAGTTCAGGACCTGGAATATTAGGTCCTACATTGAAACACCTGTGAACTCATCCCTTTTTGGCGTGGAAGCAAGTCATCCTCGATACGAGGGAACGCCTATGAATGAGCAAGTTCCAACAAATAATGACCAGATAATCTGTTTCTGTTATATTGAGTGAGGGATAAATATTGGCCAGAAAACTGGGGATAACTCCTCTGCTCGTCTTCAAAATAGTGCCATGGTTTAACGTCTCATCCGAAAAATGGCATCTCCGACAGTGCAGCGCTCCCCTCAGCACTGCACTGGAGTGTCAGCCTGGATTTTGTGCTCATTTGAGACTTGAACCCACAACCTTCTGACAGAGGAGAGTGCGACCCACTGAGCCACGGCTGACACCTGAAGGAGTAACCTCAAACACTGGTACTCTGAAATAAAAACAGATGATCCTGGCAATGCACAGTGTGTCCATCGACATCTGCAAGAGAAAGCTTGATGAGCCGTGTAATCGCAAAAGTCCCACCTGAAACGTTACCGGATCTCTTCCAGGTGCATACTGACCTGCCATACATTTCTGGTTTACATTTTTTATATCACTTGAGGCAATAAACAGCTGATCAAACATCCACAATATTAATTTCTCGTTAATGGATAGCAGCGTCCTCTCTACTCTCCATGAAAACAATAGTATAGTATCTAAATGAGAAAGATTTCTTTTAAGATAAGCTCGCTTTAAGTACTGTTCTGGAGAGATTAACAGCTGCTGTGCATGTACATTAAAAGGGCTATTTCTAAAATCCCAGCTATCAATCTGATAAGTGTTTCTTTTCAGGTTCAAGCTCGCTACAACTCGGCATCGCTGGCTGATAAAAACTAATCTGCAGCATCTGAAATTAGTGCTTCTGAATCACATCAACCACATCCGAAAAAGTCACCTGGAGAACTGGGAAGGTGTCAAATTATTACATTATAATGTCTTTGAAATAGAGAGACTCTAGTTTGCAACTTTTGCCGAGCAAGCAATTTCATTTTAAAGTACAATTATAAAAAGCGGAAGAAATTGTGCAATTCAATTGCTAAAACACCAGTAAAATCCCAGAATCCCAGTCAATAAAATAGAATTTGAGAAATGGGAACGGTAACATAGTGGTTAGGTTACTGGACTCATAATCAAGAGGCCTGGATTGATAATCTGGAGCCATGAGTTCAAATCCCACCACGGCAGCTGGGGAATTTAAATTCAGTCAACAACAACAACAACTTCTTGAATTTATATAGTGCCTTTAACATAGTGAAACGTCCCAAGGTGCTTCACAGGAGTGTTATAAGATAAAAAATTTGACATCGAGCCACACAAGGAGAAATTTGGGCAGGTGACCAAAAGCTTGGTCAAAGAGGTAGGCTTGAAGGAGGAAAGAAGGGAGAGAGGCGGAGAGGTTTAGGCAGGGAGTTCCAGAGCTTAGGGCCGAGGCAACAGAAGGCACGGCCACCAATGGTTGAGTGATTATAATCAGTGACGCTCAAGAGGGAAGAATTAAAGGAGCGCTGCCATCTCGGGGGGTTATGGGGCTGGAGATATTACAGAGATAGGAAGGGGCGAGGCCATGGAGGGATTTGAAAACAAGGAGGAGAATTTTTAACAAATAAATAAATCTGGAATATAAAAGCTAGTCTCAGTGATGGTGACCATGAAACTACTGGAAACTCACCTGGTTCACTAATGTCCTTTAGAGAAGGAAATCTGCCATCCTTACCCGGTCTGACCTACAGCAATGTAGTTGAATCTTAACTGCCCTCTGAAATGGCCCAGCAAGCCACTCAGTTGTCCCAAAAACCACTACATCAAAGTGGGAGCACCACAGTGCAGCGAATTGAGAAGGTAGCTCACCTCACCTTCTCATTAGGGATGGGCAATAAATGCTGGCATTGCCAGCAACGCCCACATTTTGAGTTTGTGTGTATGTATTGGCACATGCGACGGAGCCTGCTCTCCAGTCATCCTAGATCCCTTTGCTACTAGACCAAGACCTTGCTCCATCAAGCCCGTGTGGTGGCTGGTGTACAACGGCCACCCTATGTTAAAAGAATTCACACACAGGCATCTTCTACTGTTTAAAATGAGTTCATCAGTCACCCGAGTATTCATTTTTAAGAGTGGAAGCAAGTCATCCTCGACCCCGAGGGACTGCCTATGATGATGACGACATCCCGTGAGTGAATTTTATAAAAAAGCTGAGAAAGGCCTTTCAATCTATCTTAGCTCATCCAGAAAGACCCCACATTTTCTCCTCCCCACCATCCCCCCCATCATAAAATCCAACTGTTCCTCAAACGATTCCTGGGATGAGAGTGTTGTCCTGTGAGGAGAGAGATAGATTGGGCCTGTACTCTCTGGAGTTTAGAAGTATGAGAGGTGATCTCATTGAAACAGATAAGATTCTGAGGGGGGTTGACAGGGTAGATGCAGAGAGGTTGTTTCCCCGGGCTGGAGAGTCCAGAAATTGGGGTTGTAGTCTCAGGGTAAGGGGCCGGCTTTTTAGGGCTGAGATGAGGAGAAATTTGTGGAATTCTCTATCCCAGAGGCGGTGGATGCTGAGTCATTGAGTGTATCCAAGGCTGAGATAAATAGATTTTTGAACTCTAAGGGTTGCAAGTGATATAGGGATTGGACGGAAAAGTGGAGCTAATGTAAAAATTCATCCATGATCTTATTGAATGATGGAGCAGGCTTGAGGGACTGGACACCGACTCCTGCTCCTGCTCCTAATTCTTAAGTTCTTATGGAAACTTAAGAATCGGTTGTCAGTCCCACCCTTTCCTCTCAGCCTGCAGGCCATAAACATGGAAAAGGAAGAGGACGAGAGATAATCATGGATTGTAGTTTTTTTCCATTCACTATCTGTACTGGAATTTTAAACAGGACTGTAAATAGTTTACAATTTTGCTGCCAATAGGGAATAGAGTAAGAAATACCTATGGAGGGGAGAAGATGGGTTAGCAATTCAAACTTCAGATAACATACATAGACCGCATGAACTAGATTGTAGCGATTTTGGATGCCACTGAAATGTTTGACTGAATTGCAGCAGTAGACTAACATTCTGTCCCACTATCTATTGCACTATACATTATAGGCAGAAACTACAAAGCACAGATCTTCGGTAGACACAAGCGTGGAACCCAGAATTAGGTCTGAAATCAGCAGCAGCAGTAATACCTCTGCTGTAATAATCATGCTTGACAAATCTCCCAGAATTTTTTGAGGATGTAACTAGTAGAGTGGACAAGGGAGAACCAGTGGATGTGGTGTATTTGGACTTTCAAAAGGCTTTTGACAAGGTCCCACACAAAAGATTGGTGTGCAAAATTAAAGCACATCGTATTGGGGGTAATGTACTGACGTGGATAGAGAACTGGTTGGCAGATAGGAAGCAGAAAAACGGGATAAACGGGTCCTTTTCAGAATGGCAGGCAGTGACTAGTGGAGTGCCGCAGGGCTCAGTGCTGGTACCCCAGCTATTTACAATATACATCAATGATTTAGATGAAGGAATTGAGTGTAATATCTCCAAGTTTGCAGATGACACTAAGCTGGGTGGCAGTGTGAGCTGTGAGAAGGATGCTAAGAGGCTGCAGAGTGACTTGTACAGGTTAGGTCAGTGGGCAAATGCATGGCAGATGCAGTATAAGGTGGATAAATGTGAGGTTATCCACTTTGGTGGCAAAAACACAAAGGCAAAATATTATCTGAATGGCGGCAGATTAGGAAAAGGGGAGGTGCAACGGGACCTGGGTGTCATGGTACATCAGTCATTGAAAGTTGGCATGCAGGTACAGCAGGCGGTGAAGAAGGCAAATGGTATGTTGGCCTTCATAGCTAGGGGATTTGAGTATAGGAGCAGGGAGATCTTACTGCAGTTGTACAGGGCCTTGGTGAGGCCTCATCTGGAATATTGTGTTCAGTTTTGGTCTCCTAATCTGAGGAAGGACGTTCTTGCTATTGAGGGAGTACAGCGAAGGTTCATCAGCCTGTTCCCAGGATGGTAGGACTGACATATGAGGAGAGACTGGATCGTCTGGGTCTGTATTCACTGGAGTTTAGAAGGATGAGAGGGGATCTCATAGAAACATATAAAATGTTGATGAGACTGGACAGGTTAGATGCAAGAAGATTAATCCCGATATTGGGGAAGTCCAGAACCAGGGGACACAGTCTAAGGATAATGGGTAAGCCATTTAGGACTGAGATGAAGAGAAACTTCTTCACTCAGAGAGTTGTTAACCTGTGGAATTCTCTTCCGCATAGAGTTGTTGATGCCAGTTCGTTAGATATATTCAAGAGGGAGTTGGTTGTGGCCCTTATGGCTAAAGGGATCAAGGGGTATGGAGAGAAAGCAGGAAAGGGGTACTGAGGTGAATTATCAGCCATGATCTTATTGAATGGTGGTGCAGGCTCAAAGGTCCGAATGGCGTACTCCTGCACCTATTTTCTATGTTTCTCTCCATAGGATCAGTAGACAATTCAGCACCTCAGACCTAATCCCCATTCAATTAGATCATGGCTGATGTGTACCTCAACTCTACTTACCCGCCTTTGTTCCATATCCCTTGGCACCTTCAACTGACCCAGCATCCTCAGCATTTTGGGGAAGCTAGCTCCAGATTTCCACTCTCGCTGGTGTGAACAAGTACTTCCTGAATTCACTCCTAATTTTAAGTTCATGCTCTCTTATTCTGGAATCATTGGCTCCTGGTCCGCCAACGTGTCACCCACACTATCTCTGTAACCTCCTCCAGCTCTACAACTCTTTGAGAAATCTCAATTCCTGCAATTCTGGTTTCTTGTTAAACTCTGACTTCCATCGTCCCACCATTGGGGGCCATGCCTTCAGCTGCCTAGGCCCTAAGCTCTGGAATTCCCTCCCTGAACCTCTCCGCTTCTCCACCTCTCGCTCCTCCTTTAAGACGCTCTTTAAAGCCTACACCTTTGACCGAGCTTTTGGTCACCTGTCCTAATGTCTCTTTCTTTGGCTCAGTATCAGTTTTTATATACTTGTGAAGTGCCTTGGGATGGTTTTCTACTTTAAAGGTGCTATATAAATGCAAGATGTTGTTGGATTCCACCACTAGAGGAAATCATTTCTCTTTATCTGCCCTACTGAATCCCTTAATTATTTTAGATAATTTGATCAGGTCATCCCTTTGACCTTCTAAACTCATGAGAATAGAAGCCAAGTTTATGCTAGGTGTTCTCATAATTTAACCCATTAAGCCCAGGTATCCTTCTGGTGAATCTGCGCTGTACCCCTTCCAAGACCAATATATCTTTCCTGAAGTTTGATGACCAAAACTGAACACAGTACCCAGGTGGGGTCTGACCAAGGCAGTTTCAAACTGGGGTGTGGATCCCACTGAGTGCCAGATCTCGGACATCCCTGCAGAGACAGTAAGTTCTCCGTTATTATTTATCTTGTACAATCCAGCTGGAAACCTGGGAGCAGTCACTGGCTTTCTCCCTGAACAATGTTGTTCTGAAAAAGGGTCATCGACCCAAAACGTTAACTCTGCTTCCTCTCCACAGATGCTGCCTGACCTGCTGAGATTCCCAGCATTTTCTGTTTTTATTCCAGATTCCAGTATCCGCAGTATTTTGCTTTTGTGTAATGTTGTATGGATCAGATTACGATGATCAGATTAAGACAATAGTTTCCCCAAAAATTATAATGGACCATTTAAGAAAGAAAAAGCATGAGGCTGGATTTTCGGAGGGAGGCCCTTTCGGTTGCTAATCGTGGTGGGGCGGTAAATTTTGCGCCGGGAAATGGTTTGCGACTGCAGCCACAAAATTCAGCGACTAGGCCCCGAGTGTGGAGCGGAACGCCAAGGGAGGAATTCAACACCTCTCTTAGGGCGATAGGCCGGGTGAGCGACTGAAAATCCATTGCTAAAGAGCTGGATTCGGAGCGCCCTAAGAGAGGCATCCCTGGAGAAAAAAAAAAAAATCGGCACAAAAAACATTCCCAATACCTTGGTCACACCACATAAAGATAAATCGGCAATAAAACCAAACCGTACCTCGTGCAGTAATTTCTTCGCTCATCGAGTCTGGAACAGTTCTGACCGCCTGGTTTTTCAGGCGGTCCCACGACAGGGCGCTACGGGGTCAGCGCGAAACAAGAGTAACAGCGCTGTCGAAACTGGTGGCGTTGCACACATGGCGCGGTGCTCCCGGGCCGTACTGTCAGCGCCCCCCGCAAATCCGGCACCAGATTTCCTGGTGGGGTGCTGGAAGCATTACCGCCCTTCCGGGGTGTCAATAGAGGCGGAGAGCCAAGGAAAATCCAGCCCATTGTCACTGACTCTACGTCTTAACATTAGTTAATGACTGCTTTAGGATGCAGCTGAGCTTTTAACCCTCTAACGGCAAGGATCTTTGCAATTTCCTCAGAGGCTTCTCCAATTCTCTAAAGGAACAAACTTTTATTTCTGTCCCTTGTCGCTACTAAACGGGAATTTACTAAAAGAGCGAGATGTCACGAACAATCCAGATGTTTCCTATCAAGGGATGTATAATTACCTTTTCTATTCCCAGTTTCCTCGACAATTCTGCTTACGGACTCTTGGCCCTTATTTTCACGATTGCCAGCTGCAACAAAAAAAAAAGAAACACAAAACTGTTACCACACGTGCTGTCCCCTAACATACACGGAATCTGTGCGCAAGTCACTGGCAACTGTACAAAGCAGAGAAGGAGAAAACTCAACCTTACGGCGATGACTACTCCCTCAAGCACTGGCTGCAGAGCCATCTGTGTACACACGTACAAAAGGACAATACAAATATGAACATGATCTAAAATACCCATCGACATCTTCATGAAAACAGCCACGATAACTGTCTACAGGATACGTGAGCAGGAGCAGTGGAACATCTGGCTTTATTGCAGGAGTCAATAAGGCTTCTTAACACATGATCAGCTCTGCTGGGCAGGCCACATAGTCCGCATGCCAGACACGAGACTCCCAAAGCAAGTGGTCTACTCGGAGCTCCTGCATGGCAAACGAGCCAAAGGTGGGCAGCGGAAACGCTACAAGGATACCCTCAAAGCCTCCCTGATAAAGTGCAATATCCCCCACTGACAGCTGGGAGACCCTGGCCCAAGACCGCCCTAAGTGGAGGAAGTTCAGCCGAGAGGGCGCTGAGCACCTCGAGTTTCATCGCCGAGAGCATGCAGAAATCAAGCGCAGACAGCAGAAAGAGCGTGCGGCAAACCAGTCCCACCCACCCCTTCCCTCAACGACTATCTGTCCCACCTGTGACAGGGACTGTGGTTCTCATATTGGACTGTTCAGCCACCAAAGAACTCACTTCAGGAGTGGAAGCAAGTCTTCCTCGATTCTGAGGGACTGCCTATGATGATCTTAACTCTCGGGTGAAATATATTTTGTCGTGGGTTCTTTGCTGAAGAATTCATAGCAACACGTTGCTATTAAGAACTAGTTGGTTTATTAGCAAAAGGTTTAACAATCACCCTACACATTACCAGTTCATCCACCAGGATCACAACCACCTGTCTTATCGTGGAATCCCTGAACCCAACTGGTTGAGGTTTTATTGAGTCTTGTGAACATCATGTGACTGGCTAAGCCACTCATAACTCAATAGCTCTGCAAACCTGTGATCATACTCATAGGTGCATATATTACAATGGGCAACTCGTGGCAATTTTTTTTTAAATTAGTTCCTGGAATGTGGGCATCGCTGGCAAGGCTGGCATTTATTATCCTCCCTAATTGCCCTTGAGAAGGTGGTGGTAATGAACCGCTGCAGGTGTTTTTCCTAGCGGTTTGATACAACTGAGTGGCTTACTGGGCCATTTCAGAGGGCAGTTAACCACATTGCTGTGGGTCTGGAGTCACATCTAGGCCAGACCGGGTAAGGGCAGCAGATTTTCTTCCCTAATTTCATGGTCACCGTTACTGATACGAGCTTTTTATTCCAGATTTATTTAGTTAACTGAATTTAAATACCCTAGCTGCCCTGGTGGGATTTGAACTCACGTCCCCAGATCATTAGACCAGGCCTATGGATTACTAATAGATTAACATAACCACTATGCTACCATACCCCTAAATGTCTTTTGAAGGTCCGAACCTGTGCTTATTCGGTTCATTTCTCTTTGTTTGATGGGTGTGGGGATAAATTTTGTTTTAAAATAAAATAATTTGTTAAAATGTCATGTTTATTGAAAGTGGCTAATGTCTTATAATATACCACAGAAGCTGTGAGGGGATCTGATGGACTTGATGGAGAAACTATTTTCATTGGTTCAGGAGACTAGGTCGAGGGGTCATATCAGAGCCAGGCCTTTCAGGAGTGAAGTTAGGAATCTCTTCTGCAAATGGTAATTGATGCTAAATAAATGATTAATTTTAAAGCTGAGGTTGATATATTTTTGTTAACCAAAGGTTTTCAGGGATGGGGCAAAGTGGGGATATGAGTTAGGTCGCAGATCAGCCATGATCTCATTGAATGGCAGAACAGGCTCAAGGGGCTAAAATGGCCTACTTCTGTTCCTAGGAGACATTTTATCAGGCCACCTGATGGAAACCAATTTGCCCCAATTAACCCACTGTCCCGACTGACAGAAGTCACAGTTGACCAGTGACCTTAGTGTGGAATAGGCATTAAGCATTTTGCACAGGGAAATTATGCAATTCCATCCAAGTAAACAAAAAAATGAATGAAAGAATTAGATTGGAACATTCTAAATTTGCCATTGGACACATTGTACATAAAGAAAACATGTTCTTATCACTCTGGTTTAGTACAGCAGGCAGTGATTTTGATGCCACCACTGTATATTTGTTTGAATGTGGTAGTATCCAAAATTGGAAAAGTAACCAGAGAGAGTGGTGGTAGTAGCTGTGACCACTACGTTAACCAATTGTGTGATGAGAGAAAGCAGCAAAAACTTACATAGCGCCTTTCACAACCCCAGGATACCCCAAGAAGAATTAGGAGCGTCAAACCTTATTGATTTTCTGTAATGGGCACTTTGATAAATCCTCTTCGATGAATGAATGTCAGCCATGGTTCAGTGGTAGCATTCTCACCTCTGAGTCAGAAGGTTGTGGGTTAAAGCTCCCCGCTGGAGACTTGAGCACACAACCCAGGTTTACATTTCAGTGCAGTACTGAGGGAGTATTGCACTGTAAGAGGTGCCGAAACATTAAACCTCGCTGCCCTCTCAGGTGGATATAAAAGATTCCATGGCACTCGTCAAAGAAAAGCAGAGGAGTTCTCCCGGTGACTTGGTCAACATTTATCCCTCAACCAACATCACGAACGATAAACAGATTATCTAGCTATTTGCCAATGTCACTCCATTGTTTAAGACGGGTAGGAGAGATAAACGAGGAAATTATAGGCCTGTTAGAATAACATCAGTTGTGGGGAAGTTACTAGAATCTGTTATTAGGGACAGAGGCACTGACCATTTGGACAAATAAAAGATGATGTAAAGGATAAGTCATATCGACAAAACCTAGTTGAATTTTTTGAGGAGATAACTAATGTGGCAGATAAGGGAATTTCTATGGATGTCATTTATATGGACTTCCAGAAGGCATTCAATAAGGTTCCACATAAGAGACTGTTAAGAAGAATGAAAGCCGACAGAATTGGAGGGAACCTACTGGCCTGAATAGCGAATTGGTTCGGAGGTAGGAGATATCTGGAACTCCCTCCCTAAACCTCTTCGCATCTCTACCTCTCTTTCCCCCTTTAAGACGCTCCTTAAAATCTACCTCTTTGACCAAGCTTTTGGTCACCTGCTCTAATTTCTCATGTGACCTGAGACAAAATATTTGACACCAAAACACTCCTGTGAAGCCCCTTGGGACGCTTTAATATGTTAATGACGCTATATAAACACAAGTTGTTGTTACCATATGATTATTTTGGTAATTGTATATTCTGCTCATGAAAACATCACTAGATTATCCCTTTCACCCCTCCTCTTTGGAAAAAAAAGGTTTCCTCCCCTCTTTCACACAATTTCTAATTGAGAGAACCAAGGTTTTTGCCAGCGTCTCTGTACACTACAAGCTATACAACATGAGCCCAGGTTGATATCCCTTTCAATGTCTCCATCCAACCAAGGGAAAAAAATGCCTCACCATTTTTGTCTCCAGTTTTTCGAGAGGTAACCAGGCGGGTCGATGAGGGCAGTGCTGATGATGTAGTGTATATGGAGTTTAGCAAAGCTAAAGTAAAAGCCCATGGGATCCAGTGCAAAGTGGCAAGTTGGATCCAAAATTGGCTCAGAGGCAGGAAGCAAAGGGTAATGATTTGTTTTGGTTACTGGAAGGATATTTCCAGTGGGGTTTTGCAGGGCTCAGTACTAGGTCCCTTGCTTTTTGTGGTATACATCAATGATCTCGACTTGAATATAGGGGGTATGATTAAGAAGTTTGAAATGATACTAAAAGCAGCTGTATGGTTGATAATGAAGAAGAAAGCTGCGGACTGCAGGAAGATATCAATCAACTGGTCAGGTGGGCAGAACAGTGGTAAATGGAATTTAATCTGGAGAAGTGTGAGGTAATGCATTTGGGGAGGGCGAACAAGGAAAGGGAATACACATTAAATGGTAGGACACTGAGAAGTGTAGAGGAACAAAGGGACCTAGGAGTACATGTCCACAGATTCCTGAAGGTAGCAGGCCAGTAGATAAGGTGATTAAGAAGGCATACGGAATGCTTACCTTTATTAGCTGAGGCATAGAATATAAGAGCAAGGGGGTTATGCTTGGATTGTATAAAACACTGGTTAGGCCACAGCTGGAGTACTGTGTGTAGTTCTGGTCACCACATTAGAGGAAGGATGTGAATGCACTGGAGAGAGTACAGAGGAGATTTACGAGGATGTTGCTGGGAGTGGAGAATCTTAGCTATGAGGACAGATTGGATAGGCTGGGTTTGTTTCCATTGGAACAGAGGAGGCTGAGGGGAGACCTCATTGAGGTGTATAAAATTATGAGAGGCCTAGATATAGTGGATAGAAAGGGCCTTTTTCCCTTAGCAGAGGGGTCAACAACCAGGGGGCATAAATTTAAAGTAATTGGGAGAAGGTTTAGAGAATATTTGAGGGGAAAATTCTTCATGCAAAGGGTTGTGGGGATCTGAGTGAGACTCACTGACTGAAAGGGTGGTAGAGGCACATTTAAGAAGTCCTTGGTTGTGCACTTGAAGTGCTGTAATCTGCAGGATTACGGACCTAGAGCTTGAAAGTGGGATTCGGCTGGACAGCCTCTTGTTGGCCGGCATGGACACGATGGACCGAAATGGCCTTGTTCCATGTTGTAAATTTCTATGATTCTATATAGAGTAGGGAGAATGGGCAAGTAATCAAATTGGCAGGATGTGATGAGTGGTATCCCCCAGGGATCTGTACTGGGGCCTCAGCTTTTCAATATATTTTTAAATGGCTTGGATGAAGGATTAGAGAGCTATATATCCAAGTTTGGTGATGACACTGAGTTAGATGGCACAGTAGATTGAAACATAGAAATTAGGTGCAGGAGTAGGCCATTCGGCCCTTCGAGCTTGCACCAACATTCAATATGATCACGGCTGATCATGCAACTTCAGTACCTCATTCCTGCTTTCTCTCTATACCCCTTGATCCCTTTATCCGTAAGGGCCACAACTAACTCCCTTTTGAACGATATCGGTATGGGTGGAGCTATGGAATACCAAAGGGTAGAAAACGCTAGTGGGAGTTGTGTACAGACCTCCAAACAGTAGTAGTGATGTTGGGGAGGTAATCAAACAAGAAATTAGGGGCGCATGCAATAAAGATGCAGCAGTTATAATGGGTGATTTTAATATGTATATAGATTGGGCTAACCAAACTGGAAACAATATGGTGGAGGAGGATTTCCTGGAGTGCATAAGGGATGGTTTTCTAGACCAATATGTCGAGGAACCAACTAGGGGGGAGGCCATCTTAGACTGGGTGTTGTGAAATGAGAGAGGATTAATTAGCAATCTCGTTGTGCGAGGCCCATTGGGTAAGAGTGACCATAATATGGTGGAATTCTACATTAGGATGGAGAAGGAAACAGTTAATTCAGAGACCATGGTCCAGAACTTAAAGAAGAGTAACTTTGAAGGTATGAGGTGTGAATTGGCTAGGATAGATTGGCGAATGATGCTTAAGGGGTTAACAGTGGATGGGCAATGGCAGACATTGAGAGACCGCATGGATGAACTACAACAAATGTACATTCCTATCTGGCGTAAAAATAAAGAAGGGAAGGTGGCTCAACCGTGGCTATCAAGGGAAATCAGGGATAGTATTAAAGCCAAGGAAGTGGCATACAAATTGACCAGAAATAGCAGCGAACCCGGGGACTGGGAGAAATTTAGAACCCAGCAGAGGAGGACAAAGGGTTTGATTAGGGCAGGGAAAATAGAGTACGAGAGGAAGCTTGAAGGGAACATTAAAATGGACTGAAAAGCTTCTATAGGTATGTAAAGAGAAAAAGGTTAGTAAAGACAAACGTAGGTCCCCTGCAGTCAGAATCAGGGGAAGTCATAAATGGGAACAAAGAAATGGCAGACCAATTGAACAAGTACTCTGTTTAAAAAAGGGGGCAGACAAAAGGCAGGTAACTGTAGGCCGGTTCGTTTAACATCTGTATTGGGGAAAATACTTGAAGCTATCATTAAGGAAGAAATAGCGGGACATCTGGATAGGAATAGTGCAATCAAGCAGACACAACATGGATTCATGAAGGGGAAATCATGTTTAACTAATTTACCGGAATTCTTTGAGGATATAACAAGCATGGTGGATAGAGGTGTACCGATGGATGTGGTGTATTTAGATTTCCAAAAGGCATTCAATAAGGTGCCACACAAAAGGTTACTGCAGAAGATAAAGGTACGCGGAGTCAGAGGAAATGTATTAGCATGGATAGAGAATTGGCTGGCTAAGAGAAAGCAGAGAGTCGGGATAAATGGGTCCTTTTCGGGTTGGAAATCGGTGGTTAGTGGTGTGCCACAGGGATCGGTGCTGGGACCACAACTGTTTACAATATACATAGATGACCTGGAAGAGGGGACAGAGTGTAGTGTAACAAAATTTGCAGACGACACAAAGATTAGTGGGAAAGCGGGTTGTGTATAGGACACAGAGAGGCTGCAAAGAGATTTAGATAGGTTAAGCGAATGGGCTAAGGTTTGGCAGATGGAATACAATGTCAGAAAGTGTGAGGTCATCCATCTTGGGAAAAAAAACAGTAAAAGGGAATATTATTTGAATGGGGAGAAATTACAACATGCTGCAGTGCAGAGGGACCTGGGGGTCCTTGTGCATGAATCCCAAAAAGTTAGTTTGCAGGTGCAGCAGGTAATCAGGAAGGCAAATGGAATGTTGGCCTTCATTGCGAGAGGGATGGAGTACAAAAGCAGGGAGGTCCTGCTGTAACTGTACAGGGTATCGGTGAGGCCGCACCTGGAGTACTGCGTGCAGTTTTGGTCACCTTACTTAAGGAAGGATATACTAGCCTTGGAGGGGGTACAGAGACGATTCACGAGGCTGATTCTGGAGATGAGGGGGTTACCTTATGATGATAGATTGAGTAGACTGGGTCTTTATTCGTTGGATTTCAGAAGGATGAGGGGTGATCTTATAGAAACATTTAAAATAATGGAAGGGATAGACAAGATAGAGGCAGAGAGGTTGTTTCCACTGGTCTGGGAGACTAGAACTAGGGGGCACAGCCTCAAAATACGGAGGAGCCAATTTAAAACCGAGTTGAGAAGGAATTTCTTCTCCCAGAGGGTTGTGAATCTGTGGAATTCTCTGCCCAAGGAAGCAGTTGAGGCTAGCTCATTGAATGTATTCAAGTCACAGATAGATAGATTTTTAACCAATAAGGGAATTAAGGGTTATGGGGAGCGGGCGGGTAAGTGGGGCTGAGTCCATGGCGAGATCAGCCATGATCTTTTTGAATGGCGGAGCAGGCTCGAGGGCCTTCTCCTGTTCCATGTTCTTATGTTCGGTATTCACTAAGGAGGACACAAACAACCTTCCAGATATAAAAGAGGTCAGAGGGTCTAGTAAGAAGGAGGAACTGAGGTAAATCCTTTTTAGTCAGGAAATTGTGTTGGGGAAATTGATGGGATTGAAGGCCGATAAATCCCCAGGGCCTGATGGTCTGCATCCCAGAGTACTTAAGGAGGTGGCCTTGTAAATAGCGGATGCATTGACAGTCATTTTCCAACGGTCCATAGACTCTGGATCAGTTCCTATGGAGTGGATGGTAGCCAATGTATCCCCAATTTTTAAAAAAGGAGGGAGAGAGAAAACAGCGAATTATAGACCGGTCAGCCTAACATCAGTAGTGGGTAAAATAATGGAATCAATTATTAAGGATGTCATAGCAGCGCATTTGGAAAGAGGTGACATGATAGGTCCAAGTCAGCATGGATTTGTGAAAGGGAAATCATGTATGACAAATCATCTGGAATTTTTTGAGGATGTTTCCAGTAAAGTGGACAAGGGAGAACCAGATGATGTGGTGTATTTGGACTTTCAGAAGGCTTTCGACAAGGTCCCACACAAGAGATTAATGTGCAAAGTTAAAGCACATGGGATTGGGGGTAGTGTGCTGACGTGGATTGAGAAATGGTTGTCAGACAGGAATCAAAGAGTAGGAGTAAATGGGTACTTTTCAGAATGGCAGGCAGTGACTAGTGGGGTACCGCAAGGTTCTGTGCTGGGGCCCCAGCTGTTTACATTGTACATTAATGATTTAGACGAAGGGATTAAATGTAGTATCTCCAAATTTGCAGATGACACTAAGTTGGGTGGCAGTGTGAGCTGCAAGGAGGATGCTATGAGGCTGCAGAGTGACTTGGATAGGTTAGGTTAGTGGGCAAATGCATGGCAGATGAAGTATGATGTGGATAAATGTGAGGTTATCCACTTTGGTGGTAAAAACAGAGACACAGACTATTATCTGAATGGTGACAGATTAGGAAAAGGGGAGGTGTAACGAGACCTGGGTGTCATTGTACATCAGTCATTGAAGGTTGGCATGCAGGTACAGCAGGCGGTTAAGACATCAAATGGCATGTTTGCCTTCATAGCGAGGGGATTTGAGTACAGGGGCAGGGAGGTGTTGCTACAGTTGTACAGGACCTTGGTGAGGCCACACCTGGAGTATTGTGTTCAGTTTTGGTCTCCTAACTTGAGGAAGGACATTCTTGCTTTTGAGGGAGTGCAGCGAAGGTTCACCAGACTGATTCCCGGGATGGCGGGACTGACATATGAAGAAAGACTGGATCAACTGGGCTTGTATTCACTGGAGTTCAGACGAATGAGAGGGGATCTCATAGAAATATTTAAAATTCTGACGGGTTTAGACAGGGTAGATGCAGGAAGAATGTTCCCAATGTTGGGGAAGTCCAGAACCAGGGGTCACAGTCTGAGGATAAGGGTTAAGCCATTTAGGACCGAGATGAGGAGAAACTTCTTCACCCAGAGAGTGGTGAACCTGTGGAATTCTCTACCACAGAAGGTTATTGAGGCCAGTTCACTAAATATATTCAAAAAGGAGTTAGATGTAGTCCTTACTACTAGGGGGATCAAGGGGTATGGCGAGAAAGCAGGAATGGGGTACTGAAGTTGCATGTTCAGCCATGAACTCATTGAATGGTGGTGCAGGCTCGAAGGGCCGAATGGCCTACTCCTGCACCAATTTTCTATGTTTCTATGTTTCTAACTGGCCTCAACTACTTTCTGTGGTAGAGAATTCCACAGGTTCACAATTCTCTGAGTGAAGAAGTTTCCCCTCATCTTGGTCCTAAATGGCTTACCCCTTATCCTTGGACTGTGACCCCTGGTTCTGGACTTCCCCAACATCAGGAACAATTATTCCTGCATCTAACCTGTCCAATCCCGTCAGAATTTTATATGTTTCTATAAGATCCCCTCTCATTCTTCTAAACTCCAGTGAATATAAGCCTAGTCGCTCCAGTCTTTCTTCATATGTCAATCCTGCCATCCCGGGAATCAGGCTGGTGAACCTTTGCTGCACTCCCTCAATAGCAAGAATGTCCTTCCTCAGATTAGGAGACGAAAACTGCACTCAATACTCAAGGTGTGGTCTCACCAAGGCCCTGTACAACTGCAGTAAGACCTCCCTGCTCCTATACTCAAATACCCTCGCTGTGAAGGCCAGCATACCATTTGCCTTCTTTACTGCCTGCTGTACCTGCATGCCTACTTTCAATGACTGATGTACCATGACACCCAGGTCTCGTTGCACCTCCCCTTTTACTAATCTGTCAATATTCAGATAATAATCTGCCTTTCTGTTTTTGCAACCAAAGTGGATAACCTCACACTTATTATACTGCATCTGCCATGCATTTGCCCATTCATCTAACCTGTCCAAGTCCCCCTGCAGCCTCCTAGTATCCTCCTCGCAGCTCACACTGTCACCCAGCTTAGTATCATCTGCAAACTTGGAGATATTACATTCAATTCCGTCGTCTAAATCATTAATGTATATTGTAAATAGCTGAGGTCCCAACACTGAACCCTGCAGCACTCCACTAGTCACTGCCTGCCATTCTGAAAAGGACCTGTTTATTACTACTCTTTGCTTCCTGTCTGCCAACCAGTTCTCTATCCATGTCTATACATTACCCCCAATACCATGTGCCTTAATTTTGCACACTAATCTCTTGTGTGGGACCTTGTCAAAAGCCATTTGAAAGTCCAAATACACCACATCCACTGGTTCTCCCTTGTCCACTCTACTAGTTACATCTTCAAAAAGCTCAAGAAGATTTGTCAAGCATGATTTCCCTTTCATAAATCCATGCTGACTTGGACCGATCCTGTCACTGCTTTCCAAATGCGCTGCTATTACATCTTTAATAATTGATTCCAGCATTTTCCCCAGCATCAATGTCAGGCTAACCGGTCTATAATTCCCTGTTTTCTCTCTCCCTCCTTTTTTAAAAAGTGGGGTTACATTAGTTACCCTCCAACCCATAGGTACTGATCCAGAGTCTATAGAATGTTGGAAAATGACCACCAATGCATCTACTATTTCTAGGGCCACTTCCTTAAGTACTCTGGGATGCAGACTATCAGGCCCTGGGGACCTATCTGCCTTCAATCCCTTCAATTTCCCCAACACCATTTCCTGACTAATAAGGATTTCCCTCAGTTCCTCCTTCTCGCAAGACCCTCGATCCCCTAGTATTTTCGGGAGGTTATTCGTGTCTTTTTTAGTGAAGACAGAACCAAAGTATTTGTTCAATTGGTCTGCCATTTCCTTGTTCCCCATTATGAATTCCCCGGATTCTGACTGCAAGGGACCTACTTTAGTCTTCAATAACCTTTTTCTCAACACATAGTGTGGATGGCACCAGAACGTTGCAAAAGCACATCGATAGATGAAGCGAGTGGGAAAAACTGTGGCAGATGGGAGTTCAATGTGAGCAAAGTGTGAGGTCATCCACTTTGGACCGAGGAAAGCTAGATCTGAGAATTGTCTAAATGGTGATATGCTAGGAACTGTGGATGACTAGATATTTAGAAGTCCAAGTACAGAAATTACTAAAAGCTAGTGAACAGGTCCAAAAAAAAGAATTAAAAAGGCTGATGGAATGTTGGCCTTTATCTTGAGGGCTGGAAGACCAAAAGCGGTGAAAGTTATGCTACAGCTGTACAGCTCTCTGGTCAGACATTGTGGCTGTCCTTCAAAATTAGTCATCATCATCATCATCGTCCCTCAAAATCGAGGAAGACTTGCTTCCACTCTAAAAGTGAGTTCTTAGGTGGCTGCACAGTTCAATATGGGAATTACAGTCTCTGCCATTGGTGGGACAGACAATCGTTGAAGGAAAGGGTGGGTGGGGAGTCTGTTTTGCTGCACGCTCCTTCCACTGCCTGTGCTTGTTTTCTGCATGCTCTCAGAGACAAGACTTGAGGTGCTAAGTGCCCTCCCGGGTACTCTTCCTCCACTTAGGGCGGTCTTTGGCCAGGGATGCCAAGGTGTCGGTGATGATGTTGCAATTCATCAAAGAGGCTTTGAGGGTGTCCTTGAAATGTTTCCTCTGCCCACCTGGGGATTGCTTGCCGTGTCGGAGATCCGAGTAGAGCGCTTGCTTTGGGAGTTTTGTGTCAGGAATGCGGACGATGTGGCCCGCCCAATGAAGCTGGTCGAGTGTGGTCAGGTCAGTGCTTCGATGCTGGGGATGTTGGCCTGATCGAGAACAGCGACGTTGGTGCGTCTACCCTCCCAGGGGATTTGTAGGATCTTGCGGAGACAGTGTTGGTGGTATTTCTCCAACAATTTGGGGTGTCTACTGTATATGGCCCACATCTCTGAGCCATATAGGAGGACGGGTATCACTACAGCCCTGTAGACGATAAGTTTGGTGCCAGATTTGAGGTCCTGGTCTTCAAACACTCTCTTCCTCAGGCAACCGACGGCTGCGCTGGCACACTGGAGGCGGTGTTGAACCTCGTCTTCGATGTCTGTCCTTGCTGATAGTAAGCTCCCGAGGTATGGAAAGTGGTCCACGTTGTCCAAGGCCGTGCCGTGGATTTTGATGACCAGGCGACAGTGCTGTGTGGCGGGGTCAGGTTGCTGAATATTTAGTGTAAGGTCCATGCTTTGGTATGCCTCGGTGAAGATGTTGACAATGGCTTGGAGTTCAGCCTCTGAATGTGCGCAGACGCAGGCGTTGTCCACTTACTGTAGTTCGTTGACAGAGGATGGGACGGTCTTGGATCTTGCCTGGAGGTGACGAAGGTTGAACAGGTTCCCATTGGTTCTATAGTTTAGTTCCACTCCAGCGGGGAGCTTGTGGAGCGTGAGATGGAGCATTGCAGCGAGGAAGATCGAGAAGAGGGTTGGGGCGATGACGCAGCCCTGCGTGACCCCGGTCCGGGGGTGGATTGGGTCTGTGGTGGATCCGTTGGTAAGGATCACGGCCTGCATGTCGTCGTGGAGCAGGCGGAGGATGGTGACAAACTTTTGAGGGCAGCCGAAACGGAGGAGGACGCTCTATAGTCCCTCACAATTAATAGTGCCAAAAGCCTTTGTGAAGTCAAAGGAGGCCATGTACAAGGGTTGGTGCTGTTCCCTGCATTCTCTTGTAGTTGTCGCGCGGTGAAGATCATGTCCGTTGTACCCCTTAGTGAACGGAATCCGCATTGTGACTCTGGGAGGAGCTTTTCAGCCACAGGGAGAAGACGGTTGAGGAGGATTCTAGCGATGACTTTTCCAGTGGCAAACAGCAGGGAGATTCCTCTGTAGTTGCCGCACGCGGACTCATCCCCTTTTTTAAAGATGGTCACGATTACGGCATCTCTGAGATCTCCTTACAGATAAGAGAGCCGAGGTCATGCATTCGCGCCAATAGTGCCTCTCCGCCATACTTTAATACCTTAGCGGTGAATTCCATCTGCTCCAGACGGCACTCAAGTACCTATCAGATGGCAGATTAAGTGCGAACAGACAGATATAATGTACGTGCATGGGAGATGTGCTGCATAAAGGTGCGGAGTTTTCATCAAGCTGAAGTGACCTTATTGTCTGCTGCAGTATAAACTTCCCCGTGTTGCAATGGCAACATAATTTAATGCACCTCAAGTATAACAAGGGCACCAGCTCTGAATAAATCGGCCTGCTCGTAGATCCCTGATGGCAGCCTGCTAAGTGACACTGCGATGGGTCTACCAGTTAGAAACACCAGGCGCTCCTCAGGGAGCTACAGAAATTGCACTTTGGACAAAATATTTACTTGCACTTGCTTTCAGTGTCCTCGGCTAATGATAAAGTGAAATCAGGAGATGCAGAAACTCGAGCCTTGCAGTCCTAACATTCACACGATGCTCGGGGCACAGTTAGGCACAATGAACACGCTGCAACGCTGCTGAAAATACCCGCGTCAATCCTCAATAAATGATCTCCAAGATTCAAGTTATCATTTTCAGTTATAAATTCATTTCGAAGGCCCATCACCGCCTTGACATCGCAACTGGGGATGGGCAATAAATGCCGGCCTGGCTTCATGGGTGAATTAAACCGGAGTGCCGTGTAATAAAACATTTCCTTGCTCCTACACTCCATAGGTTTTGGCTAAGACCTAAGCTTGCTGTCACCTAATTGTTAGACATCCTGGAAAGTTGCATGTTGGACATCTTGGGGTTAACAGTACCTTAAAGCAACAGGCTTTCCAATATAGGCAGGAGGATTGTGAAGTGTCGTGAGGAGAAGGCACTGCTTGTTTTATGAAATATAACGTGTTTGTGGAAGGGAATGAGTGTTAATAATGATGTCACCCATGAATGGTTCAGTTTTAGGACAACAAAATACAGGTTGAACCGCCCTTATCCGGGACCCTCGTGACCTGGCCCATACCGAATAAGGGATTTTGATAAAGGGAGGTCAGCCCGGGGGGGGGGGGGGGGGGCGGGGGGGGAAGGCAGCCTGAGTAGGTGGCCTGAAGTCGGGGAGGGGGGAGGAGGTCAGTGCCCTGCGCGGGCCTGAAGTGTCGGTGGGCTGAGAGTCGGCGGGGCCCCAGCGGGCCAAGAGTCGGTGGGCCCCAGCGGGCCAAGAGTCGGTGGGCCCCAGCGGGCCGAGTGTCGGTGGGCCCCAGCGGGCCGAGTGTCGGTGGGCCCCAGCGGGCCGAGTGTCGGTGGGCCCCAGCGGGCCGAGTGTCGGTGGGCCCCAGCGGGCCGAGTGTCGGTGGGCCCCAGCGGGCCGAGTGTCGGTGGGCCCCAGCGGGCCGAGTGTCGGTGGGCCCCAGCGGGCCGAGTGTCGGTGGGCCCCAGCGGGCCGAGTGTCGGTGGGCCCCAGCGGGCCGAGTGTCGGTGGGCCCCAGCGGGCCGAGTGTCGGTGGGCCCCAGCGGGCCGAGTGTCGGTGGGCCCCAGCGGGCCGAGTGTCGGTGGGCCCCAGCGGGCCAAGAGTCGGTGGGCCCCAGCGGGCCGAGTGTCGGTGGGCCCCAGCGGGCCGAGTGTCGGTGGGCCCCAGCGGGCCGAGTGTCGGTGGGCCCCAGCGGGCCGAGTGTCGGTGGGCCCCAGCGGGCCGAGTGTCGGTGGGCCCCAGCGGGCCGAGTGTCGGTGGGCCCCAGCGGGCCGAGTGTCGGTGGGCCCCAGCGGGCCGAGTGTCGGTGGGCCCCAGCGGGCCGAGTGTCGGTGGGCCCCAGCGGGCCGAGTGTCGGTGGGCCCCAGCGGGCCGAGAGTCGGTGGGCCCCAGCGGGCCGAGTGTCGGTGGGCCCCAGCGGGCCGAGAGTCGGTGGGCCCCAGCGGGCCGAGTGTCGGTGGGCCCCAGCGGGCCGAGTGTCGGTGGGCCCCAGCGGGCCGAGTGTCGGTGGGCCCCAGCGGGCCGAGAGTCGGTGGGCCCCAGCGGGCCGAGTGTCGGTGGGCCCCAGCGGGCCAAGAGTCGGTGGGCCCCAGCGGGCCGAGTGTCGGTGGGCCCCAGCGGGCCGAGTGTCGGTGGGCCCCAGCGGGCCGAGAGTCGGTGGGCCCCAGCGGGCCGAGTGTCGGTGGGCCCCAGCGGGCCGAGAGTCGGTGGGCCCCAGCGGGCCAAGAGTCGGTGGGCCCCAGCGGGCCGAGTGTCGGTGGGCCCCAGCGGGCCGAGTGTCGGTGGGCCCCAGCGGGCCAAGAGTCGGTGGGCCCCAGCGGGCCGAGTGTCGGTGGGCCCCAGCGGGCCGAGTGTCGGAGGGTCCCAGCGGGCCGAGTATCAGAGGGCCCCAGCGGGCCAAGAGTCGGCGGGCCCCAGCGGGCCGAGTGTCGGCGGGCCCCAGCGGGCCGAGAGTCGGCGGGCCCCAGCGGGCCGAGAGTCGGCGGGCCCCAGCGGGCCGAGAGTCGGCGGGCCCCAGCGGGCCGAGTGTCGGCGCAGACCCAGCGGGCCGAGTGTCGGTGGGCCTCAGCGGGCCGAGTGTCGGTGGGCCCCAGCGGGCCGAGTGTCGGTGGGCCCCAGCGGGCCGAGTGTCGGTGGGCCCCAGCGGGCCGAGTGTCGGTGGGCCCCAGCGGGCCGAGTGTCCGTGGGCCCCAGCGGGCCGAGTGTCGGTGGGCCCCAGCGGGCCGAGTGTCGGTGGGCCCCAGCGGGCCGAGTGTCGGTGGGCCCCAGCGGGCCGAGAGTCGGTGGGCCCCAGCGGGCCGAGTGTCGGCGCAGACCCAGCGGGCCGAGTGTCGGTGGGCCCCAGCGGGCCGAGTGTCGGTGGCCCCCAGCGGGCCGAGTGTCGGCGGGCCCCAGCGGGCCGAGAGTCGGCGGGCCCCAGCGGGCCGAGAGTCGGCGGGCCCCAGCGGGCCGAGTGTCGGCGCAGACCCAGCGGGCCGAGTGTCGGTGGGCCTCAGCGGGCCGAGTGTCGGTGGGCCCCAGCGGGCCGAGTGTCGGTGGGCCCCAGCGGGCCGAGTGTCGGTGGGCCCCAGCGGGCCGAGTGTCGGTGGGCCCCAGCGGGCCGAGTGTCCGTGGGCCCCAGCGGGCCGAGTGTCCGTGGGCCCCAGCGGGCCGAGTGTCGGTGGGCCCCAGCGGGCCGAGTGTCGGTGGGCCCCAG
Organism: Pristiophorus japonicus; assembly: GCF_044704955.1. Lineage (NCBI taxonomy): Eukaryota > Metazoa > Chordata > Chondrichthyes > Pristiophoridae > Pristiophorus > Pristiophorus japonicus. Next base: position 205,268,908 of record NC_091986.1, read on the forward strand.
CGGGCCGAGAGTCGGTGGGCCCCAGCGGGCCGAGTGTCGGCGCAGACCCAGCGGGCCGAGTGTCGGTGGGCCCCAGCGGGCCGAGTGTCGGTGGCCCCCAGCGGGCCGAGTGTCGGTGGGCCCCAGCGGGCCGAGAGTCGGTGGCCCCCAGCGGGCCGAGTGTCGGTGGGCCCCAGCGGGCCGAGTGTCGGTGGGCCCCAGCGGGCCGAGAGTCGGTGGGCCCCAGCGGGCCGAGTGTCGGCGCAGACCCAGCGGGCCAAGTGTCGGTGGGCCCCAGCGGGCCGAGTGTCGGTGGGCCCCAGCGGGCCGAGAGTCGGTGGGCCCCAGCGGGCCGAGAGTCGGTGGGCCCCAGCGGGCCGAGTGTCGGTGGCCCCCAGCGGGCCAAGTGTCGGTGGGCCCCAGCGGGCCGAGTTTCGGCACGGACCCAAAGTCGGGGTGGAGGTGGGTCGCGTTCTGCGCATGCGTCATGCCGGACGACGGGTGGTGCCGGATAAGGGAATCCCGGATAAGGTAGGACCAACCTGTAGTCCTTTTGCTAAAGATCACAGTAGGTAAAGGAAGTCTTGTTTAAAGGAAGTCGTTCTGAGGTAAACAATTGCAAACTGTTTGCATTGATAATCTGTTTTCAGAGGATTTGGGAACTAAACATTTTCCTTTGATGCAGTCAAAATACAGTGTATAAAGGAGCATTGTTATCAACAGTTTGCCAGAGTGCACTCGAAAGATACAGAAACCGAATAGCCACTCTCTGTATACAGTTAAAGGCCAATCACCTTTACTGTGCATCAATAATGTCTGTTCCGTATACTCCACTACGAAGTCACGTGCTTACTCGCAACGTGTTGTTGTGAACCAGAGGAGAAAGGAGGTGCCAAGGAAATCACGGTGTTTGCCTGCACTGTGGGCAGTGGCCCTTGCCTTTCGTTTCTCAATTAAACAAATACAATCCTGCATCGAGACGAGCGCTTCTAGGGAGCTACAGATTTTTCATGACCCGTACGATGTTCCGGTGAAGCCGCGTGGCGGTCTGGCGGTCCCGCGCAGTTCGCTCACCAGTTTTTAAAATGGGAGAAAACGCGACTGCGTGAAAAGTTGAATGGGCCGCTCGGCCGCTTAAAGGGACTGCGCACCCCCCAAAAAATTAGAGGGAACATTGGACCCATGTGATGTAAAACATACAGGGCTTGAAATTATAATAGCGGATGAATGCTAATTACATCCTTCGGAATCTCTCTGCTAGATTAGCTGAGTCATTCATTTATTTCAAACGTCTCTATTAAAGTAATGGAGTGAAGAATTTCAGATAAATGTTCCTGCTAATGTCCCACAGAATAATTTTAGCGATCACAATTTTTTTTTAAAAACAGTAAAAAAAAAGGTGATTCAGCCTATTTGTTGTGTTGGCTGTTTTCTCCTCTATCCTGCCTCAACGTCAAGTCCACACCCCTGCCATTCAACTCCTTCTTGAACAGGAAAACACTCTATTCCTTTTCCTGAATGGTTCAACCAAGTTTGCATTAATGGTCAAATTGTTATATTTAGGACGAGTGATTTGTTTTGTCGTTCAGCTATGCTCAGAATCAAGCATTTCCACTACTTCCCCTACATTTTTATGCAGCATCATCATCATAGGCAGTCCCTCGAAATCGAGGAAGACTTGCTTCCACTCAAAAAGTGAGTTCTCAGGTAACTCTACAGTTGTTGAGGTTGTCCATGAGGGTCCTGATGTTCCAAGTCCCGAAGTTCATTTTGAAGGGGTGGAAGATGCCCGTGCGCGAGTTCTTTTAACGTGGGGTGGCCGTTGCACACACGGGCTTGGCAGAGCACAGTCTTGGTCCAGTGGCAAGGGGGTCCAAGACGACTGGAGACCAGGCACTGCTGTATAGTTGCCTACGGTGGGGTGTGAGCAGTAAGCTCGGCACTGAGCAGCGCTCTTAGGTGAGATGGTGAGAGATCCAAGGTGTGGAAAGTGGGGGTGAGAGATTTGAGATAATGCTTCCCTCTTCCAGTTATTAGCTCCTGACTGAGGGCAGGCATTGGGATGGCCAGAGGTCCACTTCGTGGAAGGAGAAGAGGTCAGAGTGGCCACAGACATTGTGCGCACCACATGGTCGCCAGGGGCTCCGCGGTTGAGTGGGGCCAGTGGCCGGAGGGAGGAAGAGAGGCCAGAACTTCGCCGGAGGGATGGAGACCCGGACGTCACCGGAGGGATGGAAGCCCGGACATCGCCGGGACATCCAAGATGGCGGACAGGATGGCAGCTGCCTAGGGAGCTCACCCTGAACAAATTTCCCTCTGGCCAGCTGCTGCCGTCCTTCACTCTTCTTCCCCCCCAAATCCCACCCACCCCCCGCCTCCCCCACTGTTAAAGCTCCCCCTGGCCCTAATAGTGGGTGCCTTTCCTGCCCCTAAAGTATTTCCCTTTCCCCTAAAACCCATGCTGCAAGGGCAGCTACCTGGGTCCACTGCCCATCCCTCAATGATGCCTGCTCCTCACCTCCATCACTGAGCGATGGACTTGTCTTCCAGATCGACCTTCCTGCTGCCAAGACTTTCCACCTGGACCTTTCTGACACCAAGCCTTTCGCCCCCCCCCCCCCACTGGACGTGGCCGACTCAGCTGCCTCACCCGATCCCCGACAGCGTCCGGTGAGCCTCCGACCAGCTCCGACTACAGGTTGGGGCCCTGCCTTCTCTCTCCGTCCTCCCTCCAGCAACGTTCGGGCCTCCAGCCCTCCGGCGATGTTATGCAACAGTGTCAGTTGTGGCTCAGAGGGTAGCACACTTGCCTGAGTCAGAAGACTGTGGGTTCAAGTCCCATTCCAGGGACTTGAGCACATAAATCTAGGCTGACACTCCTGTGCAGTGCTGAGGGAGTGCTGCACTGTCGGAGGTGCTGTCTTTCGGATGACACGTTAAACCGAGGTGTAGACGCTTACTCAGGTAGACGTAAAAGATCCCATGGCACTATTTCGAAGAGCAGGGAAGTTACTCCAGTGCTCTGGCCAATATTTATTCTTCAATCAACATAACAGAAACAGATGATCTTGCTTGTGTGCAAATTGGCTGCCGCGTTTCCCACATTATAACAGTGACAGAACTATAAAACGCTTTGAGACATCCGGTGGTCGTGAAAGGCACTATATAAATGCACTTAGAGATGTAATCCTCAGGGCTATAGATAGAAACATAGAAACATAGAAAATAGGTGCAGGAGCAGGCCATTCAGCCCTTCTAGCCTGCACCGCCATTCAATGAGTTCATGGCTGAACATGAAACTTCAGTACCCCCTTCCTGCTTTCTCGACATACCCCTTGATCCCCCTAGTAGTAAGGACTTCATCTAACTCCTTTTTGAATATATTTAATGAATTGGCCTCAACAACTTTCTGTGGTAGAGAATTCCACAGGTTCACCACTCTCTGGGTGAAGAAGTTTCTCCTCATCTCGGTCCTAAATGGCTTACCCCTTATCCTCAGACTGTGACCCCTGGTTCTGGACTTCCCCAACATTGGGAACATTCTTCCTGCATCTAACCTGTCTAAACCCGTCAGAATTTTAAACGTTTCTATGAGGTCCCCTCTCATTTTTCTGAACTCCAGTGAATACAAGCCCAGTTGATCCAGTCTTTCTTGATAGGTCAGTCCCACCTACCATCATGCTGGTAGGTGGGATTAGGCTGGGTAACTCTTTTTCGACCGGCACAGACACGATGGGCTTCTGTGTCATCATTTTTCTATGATTCTATGAAGTCTTTCTTTTTTCTTTAACATGACATGATTCGAGCAATACGTCCCATGACACAGCGTTCGCGTAGAAATGCTTGTAATTTATTGCAGGATGTCACTCTGTGGCAAATAGTTTGCCCCAGTTATGTTTAGCTCAAGGCTTAATTTATTTATAATTACTCTCCCCTCACTGTCATTAAGTTCAGTACGAGGAATTTCTCCACATCCACTGATGGGGGATCATTTGGAATACTGTTTGGACTTACTGCTTTAAAAAAAAAGACATTGATGCACTTGTTTGACGGTGATTCTAAGTTATGAAGAGAGGCTTACAAGAATAAACTTGCTTTGATTGATGAGAAGATTATTGAGGGGTCATAATCCAGGTCTCCAAGGCCTGAGGCACACAGATAAATGGGCCTGTGTGTACAGAACCACAGGACATAGTGAATAAAGGGCACTTGAATGAGTTACCAGAGGACTGCCAGGGCCCCTGGACTAGATGCTAGCCAGGATCAGCAGCTTCAAAACAGGAGAGGGGACTCTTTTAAAAACCTGTGTTGCCAGCACGTGCCTCAAATGACAATTACCGCTGATAATTAAATACAGCAGTCAGTGTAGATTATAGAACAATAAATCACATGTAAAGTAAAGGTTTTGTACAATATATTCCCTGCAATAATAAATGTTCATTGCCGTGAGTAAAAGCATTAAATGTGATAAAATAGTGAATAATGCATTTTGACAGTTAATAAGCTGTGCATTAATATAGCACCTCATCATGTTGAAATCTCCCAAAGCACTTCTGATGTGTAGTTAATCTCACTCTTAATTCCTTGCACCTTCCCAATTCTCTGCCGGTTTTCAAAGTCCTCCGAAGAACATTTCATTTCATTGGGGCTTTTCTAGTTTGCCTGTTTTTCTCCTGTTAACCTTATAAAAACAGGGATCCAAGAGCTAATAGATCGTAAGCACAGGACATTTCTGAGCCTTAAACAACCACCCATGCGGAAGCAGCAAAGCAGCATTACAGACAGTTCAAGGCTGAGGTCCAACAAAAAACCCGGGACCTAAAGAACAGGTGCTAGATGGAGAAAGCACAGGAGATACAGCAGCTGGCCGACAACCATGATGTGCGAGGATTCTTCATCGCAGTCAAGGCCACCTACGGTCCAAACTCCCAAGGCCCCACCCCACTGCTAGCTAAGAACAGGGAGACACTCATCAAGGACACCGAGGCAGTCAGGGCCCACTGGAAGAAGCACTTTGAAGATGTCCTCAATCGAGACTCTGCCTTTGACTCGAGTGTTCTCAACTCCATCCCGCAGCATGCTACCCACAGTGAGACCCCAACACTGCACGAGGTAGAAAAAGCCATAAGACAGCTTAAAAACAACAAGTCTGCGGGTGCAGACAGAATCCCTGCTGAGGCATTGATGTATGGCGGAGAGGCACTGCTGGCGCGAATACACCACCTCATCTCTCTCATCAGGAGAGAGGAGAGCATGCTGGGGGATCTCAGAGATGCAGTAATCGTGACCATCTTTAAAAAAGGGGGACAAGTCCGACTGCGGCAACTACAGAGGAATCTCCCTGCTATCAGCCACTGGGAAAGTCGTCGCTCGAGTCCCCCTCAACCGTCTTCTCCCTGTGGCCGAGGAGCTCGTCCCGGAGTCACAGTGTGGATTTCGTCCCCTACGAGGCACAACGGACATGATTTTTGCAGAGCAACAGCTGCAGGAAAAATGCAGGGAGCAGCGCCAGCCCTTATACATGGCCTTCTTTGACCTTACAAAGGCCTTTGACACTGTCAACCGCGAGGGTCTATGGAGTGTCCTCCTCCGTTTCAGATGCCCCCAAAAGTTTGTCACCATCCTCCGCCTGCTCTACGACGACATGCAGGCCGTGATCCTTACCAACGGATCCACTACAGACCCAATCCACGTCCGGGCCGGGGTCAAACAGGACTATGTCATCACCCCAACCCCCTTCTCAATCTTTCTCGCCGCCATGCTCCACCTCACAGACAACAAGCTCCTTGCTGGAGTGGAACTAAACTACAGAACCAGTGGGAGCCTGTTCAACCTGTGCCGTCTCCAGGCCAGGTCCAAGACCACCCCAACCTCTGTCGTCGAGCTCCAGTACGCAGACGATGCCTGCGTCTGCGCACAGAGAGGCTGAACTCCAGGTCATAGTCGACGTATTTACTGAGGCGTACAAAAGCATGGGCCTTACGCGAAACATCTGTAAGACAAAGGTCCTCTACCAGCCTGTCCTCACCGCACAGCACTGCTCCCCAGTCATCAAGATCCATGACGCGGCCCTGGACAACGTGGACCACTTCCCTTATCTCAGGAGCCTCCTATCAACAAGAGCAGGCATCGACGATGAGATCCAACACCGCCTCCAGTGCGCCAGTGCAGCCTTCGGCCACCTGAGGAAAAGAGCGTTTGAAGACCAGGCCCTCAAAGCTGCCACCAAGCTCATGGTCTACAGGGCTGTAGTAATACCTGCCCTCCTGTATGGCTCAGAGACATGGACCATGTACAGTAGACACCTCAAGTTGCTAGAGAAATACCACCAACAATGTCTCCGCAATATGCCACAAATCCCCTGGGAGAACAGACTCACCAACATCAGCGTCCTCATTCAGGCTAACATCCCCAGCAGTGAAGCACTGACCACACTCGATCAACTCCACTGGGCAGGCCACATAGTTCGCATGCCAGACATGAGACTCCCAAAGCAAGTGCTCCACTCGGAACTCCTTCATGGCAAACGAGCCAAAGGTGGGCAGTGGAAACGCTACAAGGGTGTCCTCAAAGCCTCCCTGATAAAATGCGACATCCCCACTGACACCTGGGAGTCCCTAGCCCAAGACTGCCCTAATTGGAGGAAGTACATCCGAGAGGGCGCTAAGCACCTCGAGTCTCATCGCCGAGAGCATGCAGAAATCAAGCGCAGGCAGTGGAAAGAACTTGCGGTAAACCTGTCCCACCCACCCCTTCCCTCAACGACTATCTGTCCCACCTGTGACAGAGTCTGTGGCTCTCATATTGTACTGTTCAGCCACCAAAGAACTCACTTCAGGAGTGGTAGCAAGTCTTCCTCGATTCCGAGGGACTGCCTCTGATGATGAAAACCAGGGAGTTATAGACCAGTTAGCCTAATATCTGTTGTCGGGAAATTGCTCGAGTCTATAATTAAGGATTGGGTGACTGAACACCTCGAAAATTTTCAGTTGGTCAGAGATAGCCAGCGTGAATTTCTGAAAGGGAGGTCATGCTTGACAAACCCAAAATATTTGAGATGACGACTAAATTATTAGACAGGGGAATGTCTATTTACATGTTATTTATATGGACTTCCAAAAGGCATTTGATAAAGTCCCACAGAAGAGACTGTTAACTAAGATAGAAGCACACGGAATTGAGGGCAAATTATTAACCTGGTTAGGAAATTGGCTGAGCGGCAAGAGACAGAAAGTAGTGATAATGGACAGGTACTCAAATTGGCAGGATGCGATTAGTGGTGTCCTGCAGGGGCCTCAACTATTCACAGTACTTATTAACAATTTAGACGATGGCATAGAAATTTGCCGATGGCACAAAGATAGGCGGCATTGAGGCAGTATAGATGAAAGTATAAAATTACAAAGGGATATCGATAGATTAAGTGAATGGCCAAAACTGTGGTAAATGGATTTCAACGTAGGCAAATGTGAGCTCATCCACTTTGGACCTAAAAGGATAGAACAGGATACTTTCTAAATGGTGAAGAGCTAAAAACAGTGGAGGTCCAAAGAGACTTGGGGATCCAGGTACAATGGGCTAGAAATTCCATTTTTGGTCATAGTGGTATTTTCCGCCAAAAATACCGCTATGACTCCCAGGCCTAACATTCGGTATAAAATGCGCCCAGCGGCAAAAATTAGCGCTGCATGAGGATTCACGGCACAAACCGCAATCCTCTCCAACTTTCGTCTGAGGCCGATACCGCTGCGAGTTGGGCCTAGGGAGGGCGGAAAAACACCTGAAAATATATTGGAAAAAAAAAAATTCACAAAACACTCAAGACACTTATCTAGCGAATCGCTTCAAAAGAATTAAAAAATAAAAACTTTAACTTACCTTTTTTTGCAGGTCTTCATACCCACCGCTGTTCCAAGGGCTGCAACACAGGTTTTTACCGGGCAGTTTTTTTGGTCCTATCTACAGGTGTGCTCAGAGCCAAATTTCAGGCTTTTGAGAGTCTTGAACGCCGGTGGTCCTCTCCCCAGTGGTACTTAAAAACCGCCGGTACAAAACTTCACCGAATTTCCCGGTTCTCTATTTTTTTGCCAAAAATGGCACAATATCGCTGAAAAACCGGGCACAAGGTTGGGGAATTTTCAACCCATAGATCATTAAAATGTCATGAAGAGGTACAGAAAATAATCAAAAAGGCTAATGGAATGCTGGCCTTTATATCTAGAGGACTAGACTGCAAGAGGGTAGAAGTTATGCTGCAGCAATAAAAACCCTTGTTAAACCATACCTGGAGTACTATGAGCAGTTCTGGACACCACAGGTAGGTAGGACATATTGGCCTTGGAGGGAGTGCAGCATAGGTTTACCAGAATGATACCCAGACTTCAAGGGTTAAGTTACGAGGAGAGATTACATAAATTAGGGGAACTGATAGGGTAGATAGAGAGAAACTACTTCTGCTGGTTGGGGATTCTAGGGCTAGGAGGCATAGTCTAAAAATTAGAGCCAGACCTTTCAAATGTGAAATTAGGAAACACTTCTACAGACAAGGAGTGATAGAAGTTTGGAACTCTTTTCCGCAAACGGCAATTGATGTTAGCTCAATTGTTACTTTTAAATCAGAGATTGATAGCTTTTTATTAACCATAGGTATTAAGAGATCTGGGCAAAGGCTATATGGAGTTAGGTCACAGATCAGCCTTGATCTCATTGAATGGCAGAACAGGCTTGAGGGGCTCAATGGGCACTACTGCAGTTCCTATGTTCCTACAAAGCATATTGAGACATTTCCTTCGACATAGTGAATGCTGCAGAATGCTGTAGGCTGCAGAGTGTGACATGGGAATCCCGAATGGCCCAGAAATCATTGTCGGCTGCTTCCCGTGGGCGAGCGAGGGAAAAACTTTTAAAAGATGCACACCTACCTGTTCCTGCTGCGCCCACGCGAGTTCCTGAGGCCTCCATTCACTGTGCGTCGGAGCACGTGCATGTCAGGACGTGCGCAGGGCTGGAGCTGCAGTCACATGGCTCTGAGCAGCCAATCAGGTAAAGTATATTCTCATTCAGAATAATGGGAACTCCGTAAGTTGGAGTTCCCATTATTATGAATGAGAAAGCCCCCACAAACACACAAAACTCTAATAAAAAAATACACCACATATTTTAATTAATTTAAATTAAAGTTATTTATGTATTAAAAAACATAGATTTTTTGATTTTTTTAATTATGGTTTAAAATAAATTTCCCATGATGGGGAAGGTTTAAACAATAAAATGTGTTTTTATAATTTTATTTTAAAATGTTTCTGTGTATTTTAAAACTCTTACGCCTGTAAAAGTAGGTTATGCGTCTGCTTTTATCAGGCGCAAGAGTTTTGAGGGCATTTGCTGGGCAAGAGATGGGCAAATCCCGCAATCTTGCCCTTGTGAATGTCCCGGATGTGAGGATACTGATGATCTGTCAGGCTCCAGCTTGACAGATCGGAAAAGCCGGTTTTCAGCGCATGCGCACTGTGTGCTGAAAATCGGCTTTTGCGATGCCTTCCCAGGTCCGTACACACCGTACAGACACGGGGAGGCAGGGATTTCTGCCCCAATGATTTGACTTCAGTTTCACATATTACCATGTAAAAGAATTACCTATTATCACATGCATTCCCAGTCTTGATAGATGTTTAGCAGTCTCATACCCGATCCCTTTGGCACCACCAGTCACTATGGCAACCTTCCCATTTTGCGGTGGAAAAGCTGTAACAAAAAAAAGTGAGGATTTTGGTCATACACCAGCTCCGTTTGTGTAGAACAACCACTGGAAACTAGTGTAGTAGTTCTGTTACTGGACCAGTAACCCAGAGGGCGTGAGTTCAAATCCCACCATGGCATTTTGAGAAGTTGAATTCATTGTAAAAGAAATCAGTTAAAAAAAATGCGTGACCGTGAAGTGGTCAAATTGTCATATAAATCCAACTGGTTTCACGAATATTCTTCAGGGAAGGAAGCCTGCCGACCTTACCCAGTCTGGCCTATAAGTGATTCCAGTCACACACCTCATCAGCATAGACAGTCCCTCGGAATCAAGTCAGCATGGATTTATGAAGGGGAAATCATGCTTAACAAATCTTCTAGAATTCTTTGAGGATGTAACTAGTAGAGTGGACAAGGGAGAACCAGTGGGTGTGGTGCATTTGGACTTTAAAAAGGTTTTGACAGGGTCTCACACAAGAGTTTGGTGTGCAAAATTAAGGCACATGGTATTGGGGGTAATATACTGATGTGGATAGAAAACTGGTTGGCAGACAGGAAGCAGAGAGTCGGGATAAACGGGTTATTTTCAGAATGGCAGGCAGTGACTAGTGGAGTGCCGCAGGGCTCAGTGCTGGGACCCCAGCTCTTTACAATATACAAAAATGATTTAGATCAAGGAATTGAGTGTAATATTTCCAAGTTTGCAGATGACACTAAACTGGGTGGCGGTATGAGTTGTGAGGGGGACGCTAAGAGGCTGCAGGGCGACTTGGACAGGTTAGGTTGAGTGGGCAAATGCATGGCAGATGCAGTATAATGTGGATAAATGTGAGGTTATCCACTTTGGGGGAAAAAACGCGAAGACAGAATATTATCTGAATGGCGGCAGATTAGGAAAAGGGGAGGTGCAATGAGACCTGGGTGTCATGGTACATCAGTCATTGAAAGTTGACATGCAGGTATAGCAGGCGGTGAAGACGGCAAATGGCAGATTGTCCTTCATAGCTAGGGGATTTGTGTATAGGAGCAGGGAGGTCTTACTGCAGTTGTACAGGGCCTTGGTGAGGCCTCACCTGGAATAGTGTGTTGAGTTTTGGTCTCCTAATCTGAGGAAGGACGCTCTTGCTATTGAGAGAGTGCAGCGAAGGTTCACCAGACTGATTCCCGGGATAGCTGGGCTGGCATATGAGGAGGGACTGGATCAACTGGGCCTTTATACACTGGAGTTTAGAAGGATGAGAGGGGATCTCATTGAAACATATAAGATTCTGACAGGACAGGACAAATTAGATGTGGGTAGAATGTTCCCGATGTTGGGGAAGTCCAGAACCAGGGGACACAGTCTTAGGATAAGGGGTAGGCCATTTAGGACTGAGATGAGGAGAAACTTCTTCACTCAGAGAGTTGTTAATCTGTGGAATTCCTTGCTGCAGAGAGTTGTTGATGCCAGTTCATTGGATATATTCAAGAGGGAGTTAGATATGGCCCTTATGGCTAAGGTGATCAAGGGATATGGAGAGAAAGCAGGAAAGGGGTACTGAGGGAATGATCAGCTATGATCTTATTGAATGGTGGTGCAGGCTCGAAGGGCCGAATGGCCTACTCCTGCACCTATTTTCTATGTAAGACTTGCTTCCACTCTAAAAATGAGTCCTTAGGTGGCTGAACAGTCCAATACGAGACCCACAGTCCCTGTCACAGGTGGGACAGATAGTCGTTGAGGGAAAGGGTGGGTGGGACAGGTTTGGCACACGCTCTTTCCGCTGCCTGCGCTTGATTTCTGCATGCTCTCGGCAATGAGACTCGAGGCGCTCAGCGCCCTCCCGGATGCACTTCCTCCACTTATGGCGGTCTTTGGCCTTGCTTGACTCTGAAGTGGCCAAACAAGCCACTCAGTTGTATCAAACGCTCACGGACTGCAGCGGTTGAAGAAGGTGGCCCACCACCACCTTCTCAGGGCAAGTGGGGCATGGGCGAGAAATGCTGGCTTTGCCCGAATCATGAGAATAAATAAAATGTAGGAAAGCACATTTAGACCAGAAGTCAGAAGGGTTGGGTTGGAGACCCGCTCCAGACAGTTCTGACGATTGGCGTGGGAGACCCAACTCTGAATCTTGGGTCGACACTCAGCAGGTGTACTTGTGGCCGATGGGTATGGGTGTTGTTCACCCTCCTTCCTCTCCCTTATCTGAAGGGTAGATGGAGCACTTCAGCTTTGGTTTCATGCCCACCTGAGAGAAGATAAGTCAGAAGATAAAAGCTGTAAGAAAGGCAACAGAAAACAACCTCAACGACTCATCATAAGGTGATCTATCAAAATGTATAAGATTATGAGGGGGCTTGACAAGGTGGATGCAGAGAGGATGTTTCCACTGATAGGGGAGACTAGAACTAGAGGGCATAATCTTAGAATAAGGGGCCGCCCAGTTAAAACTGAGATGAGGAGAAATTTCTTCTCTGAGGGTTGTAAATCTGTGGAATTCGCTGCCTCAGAGAGCTGTGGAAGCCGGGACATTGAATAAATTTAAGTCAGAGATAGACAGTTTCTTAACCGATAAGAGGATAAGGGGTTATGGGGAGCGGGCAGGGAAGTGGACCTGAGTCCGTGATCGGATCAGCCATGATCGTATTAAATGGCGGAGCAGGCTCGAGGGGCCATGTGGCCTTCTCCTGCTCCTATTTCTTATGTTCATATGTTCCCAAGTAAGTGGCGCGAGAATCTCATGAGTTAGAACATGCCCTAGGTCAGAACACAGTGGACAGATGGGACACATTGTTGTAGATAAAATTTCTTAATACAGTTAACACATTTCTTCCTAACATCACATTGGTGTTCGGCCTAGCCGGTCTTAAAACAGGGACCATTTTGGCTCAGTGGTCGCACTCAGAAGGTTGAGAGTTCAAGACCCACTCCAGAGACTTGAGCACAGATTCTGGACTGACACGTCATTGAATACTGAGGAGTACTGCATTGTCAAAGGTGCCGTCTCATGAATGAGGCGTTAAACCAATGGCCTCAAACCTGCCCTCACATCACAAAAGATCCCATGGCATTCCAAAGACAAGCACGGAAGTTCCCCCGGTGTCCTGGCCAACAGTTATTCTTTAACCAATACCGCTAAAACAGATCGAACAGTCAGCAATCTTGTTGCTGTATATTGGATCTTGCTGTGCGCAAGGTGGCTGTCACATTTGACTGTCATGAAGCACTTTCCCACCATGTGAAAGGCGCTACCTTTTTTTCTTTTTTTTCTATTTTCCAGTGGGAAGCAGCCTTAAGGATTCAGAAATGATTTTGCATCTTAATAGAAAGAAAGTCTTGTGTTTATATAGCACCTTTCTCGACCTCAGGACGTTCCATAGCACTTTACAGCCAATGAAGTACTATTGAAGTGTCGTCACTGTTGTAGGAAACACGGCAGCCATTTTGCGCACAGCAAGCTCCCACAAACAGCAATGTGATAATGACCAGATAATCTGATTTTTTTTTAAAAACTGTTGTTGATTGAGGGATAAATATTGTCCAAGACACCGGAGATAACTCCCCTGCTCTTCTTTGAAATAGTGGCATAGGGCCTTTTACGCCCACCTGAGAGATTGGACAGGGCCTCGGTTTAACGCCAATTGACACTGAGCCATATAAGGACAAATTAAGGCAGATGACCAAAAGATAAAGGGATATTAAGGGAATCAAGGGATTTGGGGATAATGCAGGAAAGTGGAGTTCGAACATCAGCCATGATCTTATTAAATGGCGGAGCAGGCTCAGGGCCTACTCCTGCTCCTATTTCTTATGTTCTTATGTAAAGAGGTAGGCTTGAAGGAGCATCTTAAAAGGAGGAAAGAGAGGTCGAGAGGTTTAGGGAGGGAATTGTGAAGCGCCTTGGGATGTTTCACTACATTAAGGCACTATATAAATACAAGTTGTTGTTGTTGTTGAATTCCAGTGCTGAGGGCCTCGGCAACAGAAGGCACAGCCACCAATGGTTGAGCGATTATAATCAGCGAAGGGACAACTTTTACTTTTCCATCAAAATTGTACTAAGTTTGTAAAAAGTAGGTTCTGTTGCTGGGAAATGGTGAGATAAAGTATGGCAGCCACTCTTTCCTGCAGCAAACAAAAAGGCCACATCCTTGACAAATCACAATGCAGATCAATGCAGTCTACTGAAAACGCAGATGAAAAATGCAAAGCTACGACTTCTACGAACAAATTCTTGCGTCACATTTTCAAATCATCTATTCATATTTTTTAAACACTGGACCTGAAGGATGATGTAGCAACAAGGTCCTGATAAACTACTCTAGGCGGTAACGAACTTTAAATCGATTCCATTTTCCTAGTTAATCCATTCTCCCTGCTTTGTCAGTTCACATGCGCCATCGCTTCAGATCCAGCTTCTATTTTTATAATTTGTACAATCCATCATGCACTCTGCAAGAGAACGAATTTGAAATGAATGCAGCGGGGCAAGTTCTGGTCAGGCTGAGCAAAATCAAAGCGCCAAATGCCACTTAAAGAAGTATAATTGAATGAGATCCGGCTGCAGAGGAACAGACAGAGAGCGAGCAGCAAGGCTGCACGTTGAAAGTGAAATTCAGAAACACTGGCTAACGCAGACTCGTGCACCGTATAATCTGAGCGAACTACATTCAGCATAATCATTAGCCTGCTAAATCTCACAGGGGCCCAGGGGCAGCACGGATCAGCCCACACTGCGATATATGTGCGCACTAGGTCCGTGCGGCAGAGCTGGTCTCCAGTCGTCTTGGATAACCCTTGCCACTGGACCAAGACCTAGCTCGGTCAAGCCCGTATGGTGGTTGGTGTTACAAAAATCCACGCACATGCATCTTCCACCCTTCACAATGTACTTCGGGACCTGGAATATCACGTCCTTCACTGAAACACCTGTGAACTCATTCCTTTTTTGGCGTGGAAGCAAGTCATCCTCGTTTCGAGGGACTGCCTATTATGATGAAATCTCACAAACTCAGCTTCTGAACTCCTGGGGATATCCACGTTCTTTTAAAAAACTCTCTCCCTCCCCCCTCTCACTTTCTCTCCTGCCTTTAGATTATGCACGGTCCCGGGTATGTCAGCAACTATCTGCTACCTCGACTGAGGAGACATTCGTGATGCAGACAGCTGTGGAAGGGGTCATCGTCAAGCCCAATCCTGTCCTCACTCACCCTCCACACACCTGTATATTCCAGCAAAGGTCTCTGTACAGCAATCAGAAGAAGGAAACCCTGCTTATTTCTCGGATACACTTATTTGTACTGCAAAAATGGCCACCATGCTCCACCCTTTTTCTATGATTGGTCTCCTGAAGTTTCACAGGAATGTATAACTGGAACCGCCCAGCCCAAGGTCTCACTGACTTTATAAACTGTAACTCGATCCACGTTGACTTCCTGAAGTGACAGAGGACAGAGTTCCCCAGAAGACAGCAAGGGCCAGCCAAAGTGCCTCACCCCAGTCCGAGTGCATGCCTCCCCCAGCTGAAGTGCCTTACCCCAGCACAAGTATATCCTTCACCCATCAGCCCACCATAGATGGGGCAGGCAGTGTGTACGGATTGTTGACAGGTTTATTGGGTATGAAGTGAATAGTGACAGTGTCGTGACTTCTGGATATCATCCACTCCAACTTGTAGGGGGTTGGAAGAATGTTAACCGTCTTCCATGAGTTCCCTCTCTCCCCACCGATCTCCCCCCCCACCCGTGTCTCTCTCTCACCCCACCACCACCCCTCCCTCCAGTTTCTCTCACTCTCTCTCCCCTACAGCATCTCTCTCACACTCTCCCACCCCCTCCCCCCATCCCCCCACAGCCTTCTCTCTCTCCCCCAGACTCTTGCTCGCTCTCCACCCCCCCAGCCTCTCTCGGGGGCGGGGGGAGGGGGGGTGGAAGAGAGTTGGGGGGGGGAGGGGGGAAACTCCCCTGCTCTTCACAGTGCCATGGGATCTATGACATCCATTTGAGAGAGCAGACGGGACCACGGTTTAACGTCTCATCCAGAAAACGGCACCTCCAACATGCAGCACCCCCTCAGCACTGCACTGGATTGTCTGCCTAGATTTTTCTCCAAGTCTCTGCAGTAGGACCTGAATCCACAACCATCAGACTCGGAAGCAAGAATGCTACCCACTGAGAAAGAAAAAGAAAAACGTGCATTTATATAGCACCTTTCATGACAACCAGACATCCCAAAGCACTTTACAGCCAATGAAATACTTTTGTTTTTTGAAGTGTAGTCAATATTCATTATCATAGGCAGTCCCTCAGAATCGAGGAGGACTGCTTCCACTCTAAAAGTGAGTTCTTTGATGGCTGAACAGTCCGATATGAGAGCCACAGACCCTGTCACAGGTGGGACAGACATTCGTCGAGGGAAGGGGTGGGTGGGGCTGGTTTGCCGCGCACTCCTTCCGCTGCCTGCGCTTGGCCTCTTCACACTCTTTGCGTTGAGACTCTTCGAGCTCAACGCCCTCCCGGATGGACTTTCTCCACCTCGGGCGGTCTGCGGCCAGGGTCTCCCAGGTGTCATTGGTGATGTCGTACTTTACTAGAAAGGCTTTGAGGGTGTCCTTTATAACGTTTCCGCTGTCCTCCTTTGGCTGGTTTACCACGAAGGAGCTCCGCATAAAGCATTTGCTTAGGGAGTCTCGTATCTGGCTGGCGAACTATGTGGCCTGCCCAGCGAAGCTGATCGAGTGTGGTCAGTGCTTCAATACTGGGGATGTTAGCCTGGACGAGGACACTATTGTAACGTACAAAACGCAGCAGCCAATTTGCACACAGCCAGCTCCCACAAACGCAACATGATAATGACCAGATAATCTGCGTTTTTTTTTTAAAAAAGTGAAGGTGATTGAAGGATAAATATTGGCAGGACACCGGGGGAGAGGTCCCCTGCTCTTCACAGTGCCATGGGATCTTTTACGTCCATTTGAGAGATCAGGCAGGGCCTCGGTTAATGCCTTATCTGAAAGACGGCACCTCCGACAGTGCAGCACTCCCTCAGTCCCGCACTGGAGTGTCAGCCGAGAGTTTTGTGCTCAATTCCCTGCAGTGGGACTTGAACCCACAACAATCAGACTCGAAGATGAGCGTGTGACCCACTGAGCCAACGGCAGATATATCTAGAAGGTACAGTACAATAGGCTGGGATTTTCAGCTTTGATGATTTCAGGGCAGTGATGGCGGCGGGACGGTGAAGTTTGCGCCTGGGAAGAGTTTGCGCCTCAGTAAGTAAAACTGGGCAGCTGGGTCCCGAGTGTGGGGCGTTGTACACCTCTCTCGGATGGGAAACTCCCGAGCTAAAGAGCCGGGCCGGGAGCACTCCGAGAGACATCTGGGGAGAAAAAAAAACTCCCGCACAAAAACATGCCAAAACATTGCCCACGCCGCCACAACATAAATCGCCCAAAAAAAAAGAAAAAACCATGACACTTACGTTCGGGGTCCGGTACTTACTTCTCTGCTGTCGGTATCGTTGGACCTGACTGATTTCCCATGCGGTCAGTGCGGGGCATGCTTCGGGGCAGGGCGGGTCGGGCTGTGAAGTGCAAACTCGCGCCGCCAGTGTTGCACACCGGGCGCAGCTCTGCTGGGCGGTGCTGCTCCGCGCCGCCGCCAAACCGGACCCGAGGATCGCCGCGAGGCGCTGGAGGCTGACCGCCCGCCCGGGATCCCTCGCCGCCGCCGCGAAAAACGGAGCGCAAAAGGACCAGAAAATCCACCCCCATCTCTTTACCCAATCGGCCACTGGGGAACCCGGGAAAACATTCCTGTGCCTTTGATGTGAAAAAAATCCTCAGAGGATACAAGGTACCCGAGCGTAAAACTACTAATTTTAAATTGAGCACCTTGCAAGCACAGGCATGAGTCACGGAGAACTCATCAGACTTGTCCTATTATCGGATTACGTGATGTCCTGGAGCTCAATCAATAGTTTAATAACAGCTTGATTCCAAAACTGAAATATTGCATGGTGCTTGAAGCTTAGCGGGCAGGATTTGCACATGGCCCCTGTGGATGGGACGAGACCAGAGTCCAGTAAATGTCAACGCGTAGGTCCCAATATAGAAGTGCTACTTGTGGGTTAGTGAAGTGTGTCAACTTCCACTGGTGACAAGGAAATAACTGAATACTGGAAATCATAAATACAATCCTCAAGATTCACAGAAACTACTAATGATCAGAAATGGAATATAAAACGGACATTTATTGATAATCCCTCCTAAAACATTCACCTTTCTTTCCCTTTCAGATGTCAATTGATCAGCATCAAGTTTCCTGCATCTGTCTTTCATTCCAGCTGCCTCGTTTCTTTATAATCGTATCAATGCTGTTATTTATTTATCAAAACATCAAAGAGTGTCATAAGAACTTAAGAAATAGGAGCAGGAGTAGGCCATTCGGCCCCTCGAGCCTGCCCCGCCATTCAATAAGATCACGGCTGATCTTCGACCTCAACTCCGCCTTCCTGCACTATCCCCATATTCCTTACTTCCCAAAAATTTATCAACCTCTCTCTTGAATATACTCAACGACTGAGCATCTCTGGGGTAGAGTACTCCAAAGATCAACAACCCTGATTTGTATATTTTCCTTTTGCTGAAACGTGGAGAGAAGGACAGAAAAAGCTTCAAAGAAACGCAGCAGAAAAAAGGACTATTCGGAAATCAGGAATCAGTGGTAACACTCCCACCCCCGAGTCACAGCGCAGCCCCACTCCACACTCAAGCACATCATCTCGGTGAACATTTCAGCACAGTGCCGAGGGAGAGCGGCACTGTCGGAGGTGCTGTCTTTTGGATGAGACATTCAACCTCTCTCGCGGGTGGGGGGATGTAAATGATCCCATAACACTATCTTAAGGAGCAGGAGAACACTCCTGGCCGACATTGATCTGTCGAAACACCACCACCAAAACGGATTAACTGGTCATTTATCTCACTGTTGTAGGTGGGATCTTGCTGTGTGCAAATAGGCTGCTGCGTTTGCCTACATTATAACAGTACGACTGTATTTCAAAAAACACTTCATTGCCTGTAACGCACTTTGGGACATTCTGATAATGTGAAAGGCACTGGATCAAATGCAAGTTATTACAGGTACAATGTCTCAAATCCGGCTGTCCGAAAATCGGAATTGTCCGAAAACCGGACATTTTGGAGGCGGCCGAGATGGCGGCGGCCCAACCAATCGGCGCCTCCAATCCGGTGACATCGGACGGCACGGAGCAAGGAAACCGGTAAAAAACGCAGTGCCGGAGGGCCGCAGGTGGCGAGGAGCGGCTGGAATCAGTGAGGATCGGTGGGCGGCGAGAAGCGGAGGATCAGCGGGCAGCGAGGAGCGCCAACAGCGAGGTCCGAAATCCGGAAAGATCCGAAAACCGGCACGGGCTCGGTCCAGAAGTTGCCGGATTTCGGACGTTGTACCTGTACAGGTTGAACTCCTCATCTGGCATCCTCGGGACCTGGTCTGTGCCGCTTGAAGGAATTTGCCAGATGAGGGGAGGTCATTGGCTCGGGGGGGAGGGGAGCGCCAAGGTCGAGGGGGAGTGGGGGGGGGGGGGAAGTGTGGTGAAGAGGTCGGCGGCCCGAGCAGGCGCCCAAGTGTCGGCAGGCCTCGAAGAGTCGGTGGAGCCCGAGCGGGCCCGTCCCCCGGAGGGAACGCTGAGCGGAAGAGCACTTTAGCATCAATGAAGTACGTTTTGAAGTGTCGTCACTGTTGTACTGTAGGAAACATGGCAGCCAATAGCGTACAGCAAGCTCCCACAAACAGCAGTGATAATGACCAGATAATTGTTTTGTTTTAAATGTCGATTGAGGGATAAATATTGGCCCCAGCTCCTCTTCGATATAGTGCCAAGGGATCATTTACATTCATCTGAGAGCGCAGACGGGACCTCGGTTTAACACCTCATACAAAAGACGGCACCTCTGACAGTGCAGCACTCTCTCAGTATGGTACTGCACTGGAGTGACGGCCTAGATTTTTGTGCTCAACTCTCTGGAGCGGGACTTGAATCCACCACCTTCTGGCTCAGAAACGAGAGTGCTACTCACTGAGCCATTGCCGACACAAGCGTGGGAATTCCAGTGCGTGGGGCCTAGGCGGCTGAAGGCCAATGCTTGGGCAAAGGACAAGGGGCTGCACAAGAGTCTAGAGTCAGAGGAACAAAAAGTTCTGTAATCTTCATTGATGAAGGTTAAGGAATCGATAGTGGCTGTAATAAGGTAAACTGTACACGGTGTATGGGAAAGAATAGGCGGGATGTGTCACATCGACCTTTCTTCCCGATGCTGTAGACTGACATTTGTTCATTCCCCTCAGCACATTCTGTGCATCAAACTCATTGATCGAAGGGAAGCACTGATAAAAATCACCTCACAACTGGGTAAGAGAAACTAATACAGGAACTCAAACCTCAGAAATTGCAGCTTACATTACACCTGTAAGCAGCCTGTGACAAGGCAGAACAATTGTTAAGGTCAGGACTGTGCTATTCAGGCGTTTTAAGTACCCTTTTCTCCAACAGAAAGGGCACAACAATTGCCCCAAATTTGGATCCAGATGCAGTACATTTTACATCACCCGCCCTTATACAGACCAACGCTATCAAGTACCCACCGGCAGCAGAACTGCAATTTATAAAGACTCAAATTAGGTGTTCAATTGCCTCAGTACGATGGAAGAGCAAAAACACAGATCAGACCCTGAAGTCAGCTAAAAAAATAATTTTCAAATTAATTTCATCATCGCTTCACTGGCTTATTTTTCCTTCTTCAAAAGAACTGCTTCTGCAATACTGGAAATGCCCTCCAGTTCCAAATAATAATTCATAAGTGACCTCTGCTCTCCTGCAGAAAGTTTCACTGATAAACAAACACACAGGTCTGCCAATTGATATATCCAGCAACACTCAGACGCCCACGTATTAAGCTCAGAGGTCCTGACATCAGTGTAAACATCGACACGCTAAAGATAGTTGTCTATCAAGGGGTACAAATGTCTCGGGAAGGCCATCTGACATAGAGTAATGATGCAACGCCTCTAAATGTTGTTCTAGACTAATTAAATAGCTGACAGAAAACACTGTCTGCTTACATGGATCTGAGAAAGCAATTGCGGCAAAGGTCAGTGGCGATCCAGGACACCCCCAGGACCCAGGGGCAGCACGGGCCAGCCCACACTGCGATGTGTGTGTGCACTAGGTCCGTGCAGCAGTGCTGGACTCCAGTCATCTTGGGTAATCCTTGCCACTGGACCAAGACCTAGCTCTGTCAAGCCCGTGTGGTGGCTGGTGTGCAATGGCCACCACACGTTAAAAAATCCACGCACAGGCATCTTCCACCCTTCAAGATGTAGTTCGGGACCTGGAATATTTGGTCCTTCATTGAAACACCTGTGAACTCATCCCTTTTTGGCGTGGAAGCAAATCATCCTCGTTTCGAGGGACTGCCCATGATGATTCCCACTAAATACATTTATTAACAACACATCACCATCACTAAATAATGATCAGCAACAGTTCATTCCACAACCTGGCACAGTCTTTGTGGCACCAATCACATAAATTCAACACCTCATACCAACTGATGTCCAGCCCTGCCCGAGAGGCACCTCCAAGCTATTTAGACCAGCGGGAGCCTGCTGCCAACTTGGATTCGGAGATGCAACTGGATATATTTTTCACCTTTGTCGTATTGCCTGTCCAGCATTAATCATTGCTCAAGGAAATGTTCTCGCAAAGACTAATAGCAGCAAGCATTGTATCGGTAAGAAGCAAAAAGAGAAAACTATAAATCCTGAGGGTGATGCATGACTAGAGTCACTGATAGGTATTTAATCTAATCCTGTAACATTGTCTGAAATTCTCAGAGACCACTTGCAATATTCTTCTGTAGAATATAACTATACAGCTTCTATTCACACGCTAGTTGAACAGATGACTGGCAGCAGACGGGTCTGGGTGATGGTCTCGTGAAATTCAACGTGGTTATACTTACAGAATCAGTAAATGCATCCTGGAGCAGAAATTGTGGTCGGAAGCTTCCCGCGGGCAGATGCCTCCGACAAGCAAAAAAATCTACGTACTTGCCTTCTACTTCTGGACCCACGGAGACTTACTCTCCTGGATCTCTACCCATAGGCCTATGTGTAGAGGCCCACGTATCCCAGGGACGCATGTGGTTCGCAAGCGCCTCTGCGATCACGTGGGCCGTCCAGCCCAATCAAAGAGGGGAATCCCCATTCATACTTATGGGAACTCCGTACATTCGGAATCCCTAGAAGTATGAATGGGATTGCCCCCAAAAATACCTCAAGAAAATCAAATAATTTTATTTAAAACATTACATATTTAAAATTAATTAAATTGCCACTTAAATATTTAAAACAATTAATTTTTTGAAAAATAAATCTAAATGTTTAACGGGGCTTAAAAATAAAACAACTTATTGCTCAGGGTTTTTAAATGTATAAATAATTGATAACATTTGATTTTTATGTTTTCATAAACTCTTGCGATGGTAAAATCAGGCCTTAAACCTGCTTTTACCAGGCATAAGAACTTCAAGGGCATTCGCTGGGCAGAAGTTGGGCAAATAGACCAAATCTCCACCCAAGGAGGCCCTTTTCCCAGGGATGCGTGCGATCTGGCAAGAAGATTCTTGACGGATCGCAAGTTCCAGGTTTTAGCGCACGCGCAGCGCACGGCTAAACCCGGAACTTGCGTGCCGCACCTGTAGGGGCCGCAAATTACGGCCCAATAACTCTGGATTACTTGTGCAAGTGGGAAAGCTGGTTGGCAGCAAGTACACTGCTCCAGACCACAACCAGACTGCTCGGGTTGAATCACAGCCTCAGCTCGGGTTGACAACCCTGGTCGGACATATCCCTGGAGGTTTCATCACGTGACCTCTGACCGGCCCGCCCCCACACTCTTGTCATTGGTCGCCCGACATGTCCTTCCTCACGGTGCACCCCGTTCCTACGCCAATCCCAAAGTGAACAGACTCTTCAATCCCTGATTGGATCATTCTTGGCCATCAGACAAAGGGTCTTTTTTCACCCCCGCCCCATGTCCAATATTTTTATAACTAGTACACAAAAGTGTTCAAAGAAAATGTTTTAAAAACACCAATTTTTTTTTTTTAAATGCACCTATAATATTTCCCCCGGGTTGCTGGCAACAGTGTCATTGAGGATAGTCTTTCATTCTTGGAGATTCCAGGGTAATCCTCCGCTTATATTTGCAATCAAACAAGCTACCAAAGCTTGTAGTTTTCTTATCTCAGCTACTAGAAATAGGGATTGCTGATTTCAGCAAGGAATCATAATGTTATTGATGTGGACTTGTACTTACTCTGTACAGCCACCAGAGGGCTCATTCCCCGCAGTCCCAAGGGATCCCATAATCCCTTGGGAGCACAGATATTTAAAGAGGCTTCACAGGTTGGAGCGGCATTCTGGAGACCTGCAATAAAAGACTACGGCTACACTTTACTTTGAGCTCACAGTGTTCAGTCTGACTCTTTCTCCATACACAACAACTGGCGACGAGATACAGATAGCGAACCCAAAGATGCAGAGAACAGTGGGCACCCTGGAGAAATTTTCAGAGGGAGATGATTGGGAAACTTCTGTGGAGCTTCTCGACCAATACTTCGTGGCCAACGAGCTAGAGCACTGCCAAACGTAAAGCGATCCTCCTCACCGTCTGTGAGGCACCAACGTATGGCTCATGAAGAATCTGCTCACTCCACTGAAACCCACGGAGAAATCGTACGACGATTTGTGCACACTGGTCCAAGAGCATTTGAACCCGAAGGAAAGCGTTCTGATGGCGAGGTACCGGTTCTACACCTACAAAAGGTCTAAAGGTCAGGAAGTGGTGAGTTATGTCGCCGAGCTGAGACGCCTTGCAGGACATTGCGAATTTGAAGGACATTTGGAGCACATGCTCAGAGACTTTTTCGTACTTGGCACTGGCCACAAAACCATACTTCACAAGCTTTTGACTGTTGAGACCCCAACCTTGAGTCAGGCCATAGCGATAGCCCAGGCATTCATTACCACCAGTGACAATACTAAGTTAATCTCTCAGCACACAAGTGCTGCTACAAGTACTGTGAACAAAGTGATGATGTTTTCGAATCGTAACGTACAGGGCAAGTCAGACATGCCTGCAGCTGCACGTCCGCAGATGTTTCAGAGTCCACCATCAAGGGTGATGAATGCAAGGCCATTAACACCTTGTTGGTGCTGCGGGGGTGATCATCGTTTCTATTCATGCCGATTCAAAAGATAAGTTTGCAAGGGCTGTGGAACAATGGGACACTTCCAACGAGTGTGCAGGCAAGTTGCGAAGCCTGTTAAACCTGCAAACCACCACGTTGCAGAGGAGGACAGATCCATGGAGGATCGCTATGAACCAGAGCCTCAGACAGAGGAGGCAGAGGTACATGGGGTGCACACATTCACCACGAATTGTCCCCCGATAATGCTGAATGTTGAACTAAATGGACTCCTGGTGTCAATGGAGCTGGACACGGGCGCGAGCCAGTCCATCATCAGCAAAAAGACTTTCGAAAGGTTGTGGTGCAACACGGCCTCAAGGCCAGTCTTAACTCCAGTTCGCACGAAACTAAGAACTTACACTAAAGAACTGATTCTTGTAATCGGCAGTGCTACTGTAAAGGTCTCCTACCGATGGAGCGGTGCACAAGCTACCACTCTGGGTTGTACCGGGCGATGGTCCCACGCTGCTCGGTAGGAGCTGGCTGGGAAAGATAAGCTGAAACTGGGACGACGTCAGAGCGCTATCACCCGCTGACAACACTTCATGTGCCCAGGTCTTAAACAAATTTCCTTCGCTGTTAGAACAGGCATCGGGAAATTCCAAGGAGCAAAAGTGCAGATCCACCTAATTTCGGGGGCGCAACCCATCCATCACAAGGCGAGTTCAGTATCGTACATGATGAGAGAAAGGGTAAAGATTGAGCTAGACCGGCTGCAACGAGAGGGCATCATTTCACCGATCGAGATCAGCGAATGGGCCAGTCCTCTTGTCCCAGTCCTCAAGGGAGACAGTACCGTCAGAATCTGTGGCGATTACAAAGTAACTATCAATCATTTCTCCCTGCAGGACCAATACCCATTACCAAAAGTCGACGACCTCTTTGCAACGCTGGCGGGAGGAAAGACGTTCACGAAGCTGGATCTGACTTCAGCCGACAAGGCGCAGGAACTGGAGGAATCATCGAAGGCCTTCATCTGCATCAACATGCAGTTGAGCACCTGCAGAACCTGGAGGAGGTTCTTAGTCGACTCAACCACGAGGGGCTCAGGTTAAAACGCTCGAAGTGCGTTTTCCTGGCGCCTGAAGTGGAGTTCCTGGGAAGGAGGATTACGGCGGACGGCATCAGGCCCACCAACACGAAGATGGAGGCAATCGAGAACGCACCGAAGCCACAGAACGTGACGGAGCTGCGTTCGTTTCTGGGACTTTTGAGCTACTTTGATAACTTCTTATCGGGTCTCAGAACACTGCTGGAACCACTGCATGTCTTACTACGAAAAGGGGGCGAATGGGTTTGGGGCAAAAGCCAAGAAAATGCCTTTGTAAAAGTGAGAAAATTGTTATGCTCAAACAAATTGCTTGTGTTGTATGATCCATGTAAGCATTTGGTACCAGCATGTGATGTGTCGTCATATGGCGTCGGGTGTGTATTGCAACAAGCTAATGATTTTGGGAAACTGCAACCAGTTGCTTATGCATCCAGGAGTCTGTCCAAGGGCGAGAGAGCCTATAGCATGATTGAAAAAGAAGCGCTAGGGTGTTCTATGGGGTAAAGAAAATGCATCAATACCTGTTTGGGCTAAAATTCGAATTGGAAACTGACCATAAGCCACTTATATTCCTGTTTTCCGAGAGTAAGGGGATGAACACCAATGCATTGGCCCGCATCCAGAGATGGGCGCTCACGTTGTCTGCATACAACTATGCCATCTGCCACAGGCCAGGCACAGAAAACTGCGCTGATGCTCTCAGTAGGCTGCCATTGCCCACCACAGGGGTAGAAATGGCACAGCCCACAGATCTAGCCATGGTTATGGAAGCATTTGAAAGAGTGAGCAATCACCCATCACTGCCCGGCAGATCAAAACCTGGACAAGCCAGAACCTCTTATTATCTCTAGTCAAAAGCTGTGTGCTTCACGGGAGCTGGTCCAATGTCCCAGTGGAAATGCAGGAAGAGATAAAGCCGTTTCAGCGGCGCAAAGATGAAATGTCTATACAGGCAGACTGCCTTCTGTGGGGCAATCGATAGTGGTCCCCAAGAAGGGTAGAGACACCTTCATCAATGACCTCCACAGTACCCACCCAGGCATCGTAGTGATGATGGCGATAGTCAGATCCCACGTGTGGTGGCCCGGTATCGATGCAGACGCCGAGTTCAAAGAATTCATGACCGGTAAAGGGATCAAACATAGAAACATAGAAAATAGGTGCAGTAGTAGACCATTTGGCCCTTCGAGCCTGCAGCACCATTCAATAAGATCATGGCTGATCATTCCCTCAGTACCCCTTTCCTGCTTTCTCGCCATACCCCTTGATCCCTTTAGCCATAAGGGAAATATCTAACTCCATCTTGAATATATCCAATGAACTGGCATCAACAACTCTCTGCGATAGGGAATTCCACAGGTCAACAACTCTCTGAGTGAAGAAGTTTCTCCTCATCTCAGTCCTAAATGGCCTACCCCTTATCCTAAGACTGTGTCACCTGGTTCTGGACTTCCCCAACATCGGGAACATTCTACCCGCATCTAACCTGTCCAGTCCCATCAGAATCTTATATGGTTCTATGAGATCCCCTCTCATCCTTCTAAACTCCAGTGTATAAAGGCCCAGTTGATCCAGTCTCTCCTCATATGTCAGTCCAGCCATCCCTGGAATCAGTCTGGTGAACCTTCGCTGCACTCCCTCAATTGCAAGAATGTCCTTCCTCAGATTCGGAGACCAAAACTGAACACAATATTCCAGGTGAGACCTCACCAAGGCCCTGTACAACTGTAGTAAGACCTCCCTGCTCCTATACTCAAATTCCCTAGCTATGAAGGCCAACATGCCATTTGCCTTCTTCACCACCTGCTGTACCTGCATGCCAACTTTCAATGACTGATGAACCATGACACCCAGGTCTCGTTGCACCTCCCCTTTTCCTAATCTGCCGCCATTCAGATAATATTCTGCCATGCATTTGCCCACTCAACTAACCTGTCCATGTCACCCTGCAGCCTCTTAGCGTCCTCCTCACAGCTCACACCGCCACCCAGTTTAGTGTCAGCTGCAAACTTGGAGATATTACACTCAATTCCTTCATCTAAATCATTAATGTATATTGTAAAGAGCTGGGGTCCCAGCACTGAACCCTGTGGCACCCCACTAGTCACTGCCTGCCATTCCGAAAAGAACCCGTTTATCCCGACTCTTTGCTTCCTGTCTGCCAACCAGTTCTCTATCCACGCCAGTACATTAACCCCAATACCATGTGCTTTAATTGTGCACACCAATCTCTTGTGTGGGCCCTTATCAAAAGCCTTTTGAAGGTCCAAATACACCACATCCACTGGTTCTCCCTTGTCCACTCCACTCTACTCTACGTGTCACATCTGTCCCATTTAAACCAGCGTCCAATGGTCAGGCAGAGCAAGCAATGCAAACCATCAACCAAGGCTTGAAGAGGGTAACTGAAGGCTCACTGCATACTCGCCTATCCCGAGTCCTGTTTAGCTACCGCACGAGACCACACTCACTCACTGGGATCCCACCTGCTGAACTGCTCATGAAAAGAGCATTTAAGACAAGGCTCTCATTAGTTCACCCTGATCTACATGAACAGGTAGAGAGCAGGCGGCTTCAACAAAGTGCATACCATGATAGCGCAAATGTGTCACGCGAGATTGAAGTCAATGATCCTGTATTTGTATTAAATTATGGACAAGGTTCCAAGTGACTTCCCGGCACAGCCGTGGCCAAAGAGGGGAGCAGAGTGTTTCGGGTCAAACTTTCAAATGGACTCATTCACCGGAAACACTTGGACCAAATCAAACTCAGATTCACGGACTATCCTGAGCAACCCACCTTGGACCCTACCTTTTTTGATTCCCCCAACACACACCAGTGGCAACTGACACCATGGTTAACCACGAAGCAGAATCCATCATTCACAGCAGCTCTGCAGGGCCCAACACACCAGGCAGCCCAACAAGGCCAGCTGCACAGCAGCCCCAGCGAGGGCCCAACAAATGATTCAACAACACCAGCTTTCACCAGCTGATCAACCAGGGCAAGAAGGGCCCCAGATCGACTCACATTGTAAATAGTTACACTATTGACTTTGGGGGGGGAATGTTGTTATATATGTGGGACTTGTATTTACTCTGTACAGCCACCAGAGGGCTCCTTCTCCGGAGTCCCAAGGAATCCCATAATCCCTTGGGAGCACAGGTATTTAAGGAGGCTTCACAGGTTGGAGCGCACTCTGGAGATCTGCAATAAAAGACTACGGTCACACTTTACTTTGAGCTCACAGTGTTCATTCGGACTCTTTCTCCATACACAACACATAGGCCTCAAATGCCAGCCTCATCCCTCAAGTTTTCCGGCAGATCTGGGGCGGAAGGGGGGCCGAAGGTATGTCCCCAATACAGACCTTTCATAGAAACTTACAGCATGGTAGGAGGATATTTTGCCCATCGTGTCCACGCCGGACGCCAAAGAGCTATCCAGCCTAATCCCACTTTCCAGCTCTTGGTCCTCCCTGCTCTTGTATTCAATGGCTCGGCTAATAAAGGCCAGTCCAGCACTCAAAAGGTCTGTAGAGGGGACCTGAAAGGTTAAAACATTGAAGGCACTAAGCAATCGCTTTCAGAGCATTGCCTTGCACAGGCCCCAGGAACAACCCCACTGCACCCTCTCTCGTGCAATCACATCTTTCTTGTAATGTGGTGACCAGAACTGTACGCAGTACTCTGTAGGTTACGGCACATCAGGTTCACATCCAAGAAATGTTTAAATGTGGTGACGGTTTCCGCCTCTACCACCCCTTTCAGGCAGTGAGTTCCAGACCCCCCCCCCCACTCCGCGTGAAAAGATTTCCTCTCAAATTCTCTCTGAACCGCCTACCAATTACTTTAAATCGATGCCCCCTGGTTGCTGACCGCTCCGCTAAGGAATATAGAAAATAGATGCAAGAGTGGACCATTGGGCCCTTCGAGTCTGCACCACCATTCAATAAGATCACGGCTGGTCATTCACCTCAGTACCCCTTTATGCTTTCGCTCCATACTCTTTGATCCTTTTAGCCATAAGAGCCATATCTAATTCCCTCTTGAATATATCTAACAAACTGGCATCAACAACTCTCTGCGGTAGAGAATTCTACAGGTTAACAACTCTCCGAGTGAAGAAGTTTCTCCTCATCTCGGTCCTAAATGGCTTACCGCTTATCCTTAGACTGTGACCCCTGGTTCTGGACTCCCCCAACAAGAGGAACATTCTTGTCTTACCTGTCCAGTCCCGTCAGAATTTTATACGTTTCTATGAGATCCCCTCTCATTCTTCTAAACTCCAGTGAATACAGACCCAGTCGAACCAGTCTCTCCTCATATGTCAGTCCTGACATCCCGGGAATCAGTCTGATGAACCTTCGCTGCACTCCCTCAATAGCAAGAAAGTCCTTCCGCAGATTAGGAGACCAAAACTGAACACAATATTCCAGGTGTGACCTCACCTAGGCCCTGTACAGCTGCAGCAAGATTCTCCCTGCTCCTATACTCAAATCCCCTAGCTATGAAGGCCAACATGTCATTTGCCTTCGTCACCGCCTGCTTAACCTGCATGCCAACCTTCAATAACTGATGTACCATGACACCCAGGTCTCGTTGCACCTCCCCTTTTCCTAATCTGCCGCCATTCAGATAATATTCTGCCTTTGTGTTTTTGCCACCAAAGTGGATAACCTCACATTTATCCATATTATACTGCATCCGCCATGCATTTGCCCACTCACCTAACTTGTCCAAGTCACCCTGCAGCCTCTTAGCATCCTTCTCACAGCTCACACCACCACTCAGCTTAGTGTCATCTGCAAACTTGGAGCTATTACATTCAATTCCTTCATCTAAATCATTAGTGTATATTGCAAATAGCTGGGGTCCCAGCACTGAGCCCTGCTGCACCCCAGTAGCCATGCCTGCCATTCTGAAAAGGACCCATTTATCCCGACTCTCTGCTTCCTATCTGCCAACCAGTTCTCTATCCAATACATTACCCCCAATACCATGTGCTTTAATTTTGCACACCAATCTCTTGTGTGGGCCCTTGTCAAAAGCCTTTTGAAAGTCCAAATATACCACATCCATTGGTTCTACCTTGTCCACTCCACTAGGGAAATAGGTCGTCCTATCTAGGCCCCTCATAATTTTATACACCTCAATAAGGTCTCCCCTCAACCTCCTCTGATCCAAAGAAAACAAACCCTATCTAATCTTTTCTCATAGCTAAAATTCTCCAGACCAGGCAACATCCTCATAAATCCTCTGTACCCTCTCTAGTGCAATCACATATTTCCTGTAATGTGGTGACCAGAACTGCACGCAGTACCCCAGCTGTGGCCTGACTAGTATTTTATACAGTTCTAGCATAATACCCCTGCTCTTGTATTCTATGCCTCGGCTAATAAAGGAAAGTTCAGCACTCAAAAGGTCTGTGGAGGGGACCTGAAAGGTTAATACGTAGAAGGCCTTAAGCAGTCGCTTTCAGAGCATTGTCTTGCACAGGCCCCCGTTACAACCTCAAAGAGTTTTGCAAAAGGAAAAAGTCTGGGTGCCTTTTCGAGCAGCTGGGAGGCTGCCTCTTCCTCACTCTGTTTCAGGTCTGGGTTTCTGGCCGCTGTTTGACGCAAGAACCCAGCAGAGGCCAAGGCACGGCCTCCAGCATGCTGCCAATGTTCGCATTAAGCTGCCTGGCCACCCAGCAGTCTGGAGGTCCCGCACAAAATTGTCGCAAGCACGGAGATTGAATGGGCCGCGCAGCCAAAAAAAAATTAACAGGAACATTACCCGTTTCATTATAATGTTGCTTCCTACCTTTGTTCTTCCTGAACCGTAGCCTTCATGTCCTATCCCTTACCATCTCTATAATAAAAAGGAACCTGCTGCCTTATTTATACTACAGTAATTTCCTTATTTTCCACTCTACCCAGCTGAGGTAAAAAGCCTGCTTTTCCTAACGCCTCTTCTTAACCTAACAATGCTTTTAGCTCCACAGTGTATTGTTAATGCCAATTAGCTTATTTATTTAATAATCAATATGTGCCTATCCTTACAGAACAATGTCCTCGGCCCAGAAATTCATCTTCTCTCAATGTTATCAAAACACTGAATTTGTGAGCACAGTTTAAACCAAGTCTGTCTACATTAGCTGTTCGCTCTTTGCTCTGTACTAGAATAATGTAACAACATATCTCTATTCCTACAGTTACCACCACCAGTGCCACAGCCAACAGTTACCTAGCTGCAAATGCTCTTTCTTGACATGAGCCACGGTTGGAAGGATCAAAATCTACAATTGTACTGCTGGGCACCTTCACAGTTTAAAGAGAAATGGCACAAAAATATCATGTACTTACCAGTACTTTGTTGACAATAACACTAGGCCCCAAGCTCTGGAATTCCCCCCCTGAACCTCTCCACCTCTCTACCTCACTCTCCTTAAAATCTACCTCTTTGATCAAGCTTTTGGTCATCTGTCCTGATTTCTCCTTATGTGTCTCAGTGTCAAACTTTGTTTGATAATGCTCATGAAGCACCATGCGACCAATGTTCCCGTTAAGCTGTGCAGCCGCGCAGTGGTCTGGAGGTCCCGTGCAGGTCACTTGCCAGCTTTCCAATGTAAAAACCACGCAAGCACAGAGATTTGAATGGGCCGGGCACCCCCAAAAAAATTACCACATGGAACGCTGCTTGGGTCATTTTACTAGGTTAAAAGCGCTATATCAATGCAAGTTATTGTTGTACTTTATTAAAATTTTGGCAAAGAGCAAGAAACCCAAAAAGAAAAAAATAGCCAGCATCCGGTAAACAACAGAAATGTGTTTCTGAATAATTAGGAACATGGCATGGCATGCACTGTGATGATCAACGCAAACTGAGAGAGATGAACGGCAGCAATTGAATCCCAGGGACTGATCACAGTGGAAACTGTTTGAGACTTGTTTCTGCAATCTGACGTAAATCCGAATCCCTCCATTTAGTTGCTGTCTGCCACTCATCTATTAATTACTTTTTAGAAATGCACTTTGCTTGGATTTTTGATGAATGCTTACCTGAGGCTCAATAACATGCCCGATACAACATGTTGTACAGGAGATAGAATTTCTCCTGTTTACAATTTTCCAATCTTTGTAAATTGTTAATGACTTTGAAGCATCCTCATTAACTGCGGAACAGATGGACCAGTACAAAAATATAATGAAAGAATAAACACTACATTTAAAATTAGGCACATTATGTACATATGCAAATAGTCAAAAACGAGATGGGCACTTGGAGTAAACCATGCGGAGACTGAACAAATGCTGATGTGGGAGTCACTGGCAAGGCCGGCATTTCTCCTGCCAATCCTTACTTGCCCTAGGAAAGTGGTGTTGGGCAATGTTCCCTCCAAGTGTCAGCTGTGGCTCATTGGGTAGCACTCTCGTCTCTGGGTCAGAAGGTTGTGGGTTCAAACCAAGGCCCTGTCTGCTCTCTCAGATGAGCGTAAAAGATCCTATGGCACTAGTTCTAAGAGCAGATGAGTTAGCCCAATATTTATCCCTCAATCAACATGACAAAAAACAGATTATCTGATCATTATCGTATTGCTGTTTGCTGTGTGCAAGTTGGTTGCCGTGTTTCCCACATTACATAAGAAGCAGGAGCAGGAGTAGGTAATTTGGCCCCTTGAGCCTGCTCCGCCATTTAATAAGATCATCGACACTCCAAAGCGACTTCATTGGCTGTAAAATATTTTGAGATGTCGTGAAAGGCACTATATAAATCCAAGTTTTTCTTTCTCATTCTTATTTTGGGTTGTGGGCTGTGCTGCACATTCCAAATTCCCACACGCACGGTTTTTCCCATTTAAAAGCTGGCTGCATGGAACCTCCAGGTATGTTACCATACCTCGGGAGCCTACTATCAGCAAGGGCAGGCATCAATGACGAGGTCCAACACCGCCTCCAGTGCGCCAGCGCTGCCTTCAGTGGCCTAAAGAAGAGAGTGTTTGAAGACCAGGACATCAAATCTGGTACCAAGTGTTTGGACTACAGGGCAATAGTGATACCCACCTATATGGTTCAGAGACGTGGACTATATACAGCAGACATCTCAAAGCGCTGGAGAAGTACCATGAACGATGTCTCCGCAAGATCCTGCTGGGAGGATAGACGCACCAACGTCAGTGTTCTCGCTCAGGCCAACATCCCCAGCATCGAAGCACTGACCACACTCGACCAGCTCCGTTGGGCGGGCCACATTGTCCGCATGCCTGACACAAGACTCCCAAAGCACGCGCTCTACTCAGAGCTCCGACACGGCAAGTGAGCCCCAGGTGGGCAGAGGAAACGTTTCAAAGACACCCTCAAAGCCTCCTTGATAAAGTGCAACATCCCCACCGACATCTGGGAATCCCTAGCCCAAGACCGTCCAAAGTGGAGGAAGAGCATCTGGGAGGGTGCTGAGCACCTCGAGTCTCGTCGCCGAGAGCATGCGGAAATCAAGCGCAGACAGTGGAAGGAGCATGCGGCAAACCAGGCTCCCTACCCACCCTTTCCTTCAACGACTGTCTGTCCCACCTGTGACAGAGACTGTAATTCCCATATTGGACTGTACAGCCATCTGAGAACTCACTTTTAGAGTGGAAGCAAGTCTTGCCCCGATTTCGAGGGACTGCCTGTGATGATGCATGGGACCTCCACAGCGCTGCCCGGCCACGCAGCTTAAAGGGAGAACTGCTGGTGGGCTTCTTTTTTCCAACCTGCTGGTCGGGGTTTGATAAAACTGGGGGGCTTGCCGTGGTCACTTCAGACATTACTCAAGAGTCAACCACATTGGTGTGGTACTGGAGTCATGTGTAAACCAGCCGGGGTAAGGACGGCTGGTTTCCTTCTCTAAAGTGCCCATTGGTGAATCAGTTGGGTTTTTATGGCAATTCCGACATCTTTATGGTCACTTTTACTGATAACACGTTTTTAAAATTGACTTCAAGTTCTCGAACTGCCGTGGTGGGATTTGAACTCACGTTCTCTAATTATTAGTACGTGCCCTTGGATACTAGTCTATTAACATAAATTGCTCCTTTAAATTTAAATCAGTTCAATTTTTCTGGGGTTTTTTTGGTTTAATTTTGCTCAGATTCTGTAACACAAAAAAATGCGAAGCTCACGAATGAACCAAAAAAATGTAACTCCCAGCCACTGGAATGAATGATGAAAGGAAATGCGATTGAAAGAGGCCTTTAGTTGTAGACACAAATCTTATTCACTAAAAGGCCTGGCTTCAGACCGTTCTTTTAGCTTTGACATAGCATTTCACTTGCTGAAATTTAGCATCAACAAATCCAAACTAAAATGGATGTCACAACCCTCACACTCTGCAAACTGTACTGCTAGGACACAGTAGGCCAGATCATGAAAATATTAGGAGCGACATTTAAGATCAGAAAGAGTGTGAGGACGATCACAAACCCATTTAAACAAAAGCAGCGAGTTCTTTCAAAATGCATTAACTTCTTAAATCAAAATGGATTATCCTCACGACAAATCATCAAGGCTTGGCGTCGGATCTCATCTATGTCTGGCAAAAACACGAAGGCAGAATATTATCTGAATGGCGGCAGGTTAGGAAAAGGGGAGGTGCAACGAGACCTGGGTGTCATGGTTCAGCAGTCATTGAAAGTTGGCATGCAGGTACAGCAGGCAGTGAAGGCGGCAAATGGCACAGCTAGGGGATTTGAGTATAGGAGCAGGGAGGTCTTACTGCAATTGCACAGAGCCTTGGTGAGGCCTCACCTGGAATATTGTGTTCAGTTTTGGTCTCCTAATCTGAGGAAGGACGTTCTTGCTATAGAGGAGTGCAGTGAAGATTCACCAGACTGATTCCAGGGATGGCTGGACTGACATATGAGGAGAGACTAGATCAACTAGGCCTGTATTCACTGGAGTTTAGAAGGATGAGAGGGGATCTCATAGAAACGTATAAGACTCTGACGGGACGGGACAGGTTAGATGCGGGAACAATGTTCCTGATGTTGGGGAAGTCCAGAACCAGGGGACACAGTCTTAGGATAAGGGGTAGGCCATTTAGGACCGAGATGAGGATAAACTTCTTCACTCGGAGAGTTGTTAACTTGTGGAATTCCCTGCCACAGAGAGTTGTTGATGCCAGTTCATTGGATATATTCAAGAGGGAGTTAGATATGGCCCTTACGGCTAAAGGAATCAAGGGATATGGAGAGAAAGCAGGAAAGGGGTACTGAGGTGAATGATCAGCCATGATCTTATTGAATGGCGGGGCAGGCTCGAAGGGCTTCTTTGCTTCAGCTGTGTCTCAGTGGTAGCACTCTCGCCCAAGTGAAAAGGTTCAAGACTCACTCCAGGGACTTGAGCACAAAGTCGAGGCTGACACTCCAGTGCAGCGCTGAGGGAGAGCTGCACTGTCGGAGGTGCCGTTTTTCAGATGAGACGTTAAACTGAGGCCCCGTCTGCCCTCTCGGGTGGACGTAAAGGATCCCATGGCACTATTTTTAAGAGCAAGGGAGTTATCCCCGGTGCCCTGGCCAATATTTATCTCAACCGACATCACAAAAAACAGATTATCTCGTTATTATCACATTGCTGCTTGAGGGAGCTTGCTGTGCGCAAATTGGCTGCCGCGATTCCTACATTACAACAGTGACTGCATTTCAAAAGTACTTATTTGGCTATAAAGCGCTCTGGAACAGCACAAGATTGTGAAAAGCGCTATATAAATGCAAATCTTTCCTTTTTGACTGGTCAGGTCCAGGGAAGGCGCATAGTTCTTACAAAAAATTCCGTAACTTCAAATTTTGTCAGTTTTACTTTTTGATAAGACCAGATTGATCAGCATCCTTTCCTTTCAAACTTCTCACAGACCTCTGATAGGGACCACTCCCACATAATAAGCACTCTATTCAGGCAAGTGCCTTTAAAGCATTCTTGTGGGCCAGGAGGAGCAGATGTGTTCCCCCCCCTCCGGACCCCCAAGCTCCTCCCACCAATTAGACTCACCCCCTTCCCCCCACCAATTAGACTCACCCACTTCCCCCCAGGGTCGATGATCAGAACCCCCAAGGTCTGGGATCAGACTCCACAGCATGCGAGGAAACTCCAGGTTTGAACTGCCTCCAAAGCAAGTGTATCCTTTCGAAAATAAGGAGACCAAAACTGTACGCAGTATTGCCCATCTCTAGCTGCGCTGAGGGCTTTAAGAGTCAAGCAAGCAGCGTGTGATTGGTCAAGTGTTGGACAGTCTGGGTATTGGTGGCAGGTTCCCTTCCCTAAAAGGACATAAAAGGTTTGGTTTCAGACAATCTGTCAGAATGTCACCATCAATCACTTGTAAACTTCCTCGAGGGAGTACAATCGCTTGGATACTTAGCTCCACCTGATAGAGTTGCATGGTTGGTGCTGAAGCAACTTCCAAAAACTTTTAAGATTGCCTCAGACTTCCGACTGCTCCAGATTTTTTCCAAAGCCCTCTGCATGGCATAAAAGATGCAGCGAGTGTTCGTCTAATCCAAGATCAGTCGCATTCGGGGAAGCTATCTTGAATTATGCATCCTAATTCCAACATGGATCCCCTTGGTGGTGACTTTGATCCAAACACTTCCAGCAACTTCGATCCAAACACTTCCAGCAACTTCAGAGAACTTGCAAACAGGAGTGACAGATGCAACAATCCCCTCAGGAGCTGAAAAGACAGGCAAATTGGAGCCTATAAATATTTAGAGCCATCATCTTCAGGGAAATGATCTTGCCACAATGAGATAGCTCTTATGTTGATAGCACTCATATGCAATTTGGATTCATCAAAAGGTCTTAAAATAAATTAGTGTACTCTAGTTTTCCCCTTAGTTCCAAGATATAAACTTAAAAGGAGAGAGCTCACACTCAGGAGCTTCAGGGACATGGACCATATACAGCAGGCACCTCAAAACGCTGGAGAAGTACCACTAACGCTGCCTCCGCAAGATCCTTCAAATCCATTGGCAGGATAGGTGCACCAATGTCAGTGTCCTCGCTCAGGGCAACATCCCCAGCATCGAGGCATTGACCACGCTCGATCAGCTCCAATGGATGGGCCACATTGTCCGCATGCCTGATGCTGGACTCCTGAAACAAGCGCTCTACTCTGAGCTCTGTCACGGCAAGCGAGCCCCAGGAGGGCAGAGAAAACACTTCAAGGACAGCCTCAAAGCCTCCTTGAAAAAATGTAACGTCCCCACCGACTCTTGGGAATCCTTGGCCCAAGACCGCTCAAAGTGGAGGAAAAGCATTCGAGAAGGCGCTGAACACTTCTCGAGTCGCTTCGTGGGGAGCACGCGGAAGCTAAGTACAAACAGCGTACGACAAATCAAGCACCCCACCCACCCGTCCCTCCAACCACCCGTCCCTCCAACCACCCTTTGCCCCACCTGTGACAGAGACTGTAGATCCCGCATTGGTCCCATCAGTCACCTGAGAACTCATAATAGTGCGGAAGCAAATCATCCTAGACTCCGAGGAACTGCCTAAGGGAGAGAAGAGGAGGAGATACTTTCTGATGGATCTGTTAGATAAGATCTTCTCGTGGTGCATCATAGGCAGCAATAGTCCCCTGGACATTTCTTCGATTGCCTTCTGGAGCGGGGTTTGTTCCCCAAAATTGGCCATAGGTTTCTTTCCTCCTCCAAGAGTCAACATTTCTAGAGGTTTGGGGGACAGTGAACAAGAGTTCACCATCTGGTCTTGATAGGCTTTGCTATGTTCCTTTGCCTTTCCTTTTGTATGTTCTTAAATGTGCACTTCACAAAATGGTGCTTTGAGATTGGCTGGTCTTTCTTCCATTACGACTGTACGGTGTCTGGAAACTGTGAATCCCAGCTCCTTTAAAAGGCTGGTACCAGTTTGATCTGCTTTAGAGCACTGTGAGCCAGTGGCACTGAGTTATACTGACAGCACTCAGGCATAGAGGAGCTCGGCAAATAGGTTACTGAAATCCACTCAGGACACAAGAGAAACCTTTAACATTGGTGCACAGCAGGGGTGTCGAAAGATGAAATTATTCATTGATTAATAAGTTGCAAGAATAAAAAAGTGTATAGGAATGATAAAATTGATTGTGTATATTTATAAATGTTAAAAGTGTAGGTTATCGGGAAAGGCTGCAGTGTTAAAAGAAACAAAATGGATGATTCCCCCAAGTTCATGTCAGCATGGCTTTGAAACTCACCAAACTAGAAAAGATGTTAATTGGAAAGCCATTAACCTAATCTGTGGCCTGCCAGACAGACACATGTATGAGGAGAAGCCAATCAGGAACGGCCCTAGAAATAATACCCAATCCTGAGGCTTTCTGAGAAGCAATGGCCGTAAGGGATATAATAATCCAAGCAAAGATTGCTGGGTCTCTCTTCTCCTTAGCACACGGCAAAAGTAGGAACCTCCATCCACAGCAGAAGCAAGGAAACAGCTTGTGCTTTGCCAGAGGGAAGTAAAGTATACCTTTTTTATTGTAACATCATTGTATCTGTTGTAACTAAATGGATCCATAGGTTTGCTGAGGACTGCTGTTTCTCTGATAGATGTACATTGTGTGTGTGTTTAATAAACTATTCCAAATTATTTTAAAAGAATTGGTCTTGCTGTTAATTTAATGCCAGAGATTTAGAAATCTTACAAAGTGCAGGAGTCAAAGAAACCGCACACCTGTCCCCTACAAAGCAATGCTTAAACTCACGACAAATTGAATACACACCCTATATGATGCATACACTAGAGCAGCCTTCACACATACACTGGAACTAGGCTTCACAGATAGAAAGACTTGCAGTTATTTAGCGCCTTTCACGACCACCGGACATCCCAAAGCGCTTTACAACCAATGAAGTATTTTGGAGTGTAGTCACTGTTGTAATGTAGGAAACACAGCAAGCTCCCACAAACAGCAATGTGATAATGACCAGATAATCTGTTTCAGTAATGCTGGTTGAGCGATAAATATTGGCCAGGACACCGGGGATAACTCCCCTGCTCTTCTTCGAAATAGTGGCCATGAGATCTTTTACGTCCACCTGAGAGAGCAGACGGGGCCTCGGTTTATCATCTCATCCGACAGTGCGGCACTCCCTCAGCACTGCACTGGAGTGTCAGCCTAGATTTATGCGCTAAAGTCTCTGGAGTGGGACTTGAACCTTTTCACTCCGGGGTGAGAGTACGGCCCACTGAGCCACAGCCGACACTAAAATCAGCCTTCACACCCAAGTGCTACACCACAGTCTTATCACGACTTGCACTCGACTTCACTCGCAAACCGTGAATAGTTAACACGATCCAGTATTGCTACCATTATTCGATGTCGGAGCACAGGTGGGAACAGTGAGACGTACGAAAGAACAAATTCTATAGAGGACTGGGATCGCACAGAATATAAAAAGGTCAATAGCTGCGATTGACATTTTGAGTTGCTGAGCTTTCTTTAAATCTGACGCACTCTCTCATCTGCTCCAAAAGAGGTCGAAGCCCCGACCCAAAATAGCAAACAATGTACAGAATTTACTGTCAAAGAGAACCACAGGAAATGCTCAGGGTGAACCGGTGCAGTGATCTTGAAGCTGTCAAATTCTGTGGAGAACTAAACGCGCAAAGGCAGAAAATGACTGAAACTGATGGCACCATCAATGATCCGTTCACAATTCGGAAGCAATACCTCACAAGTTCCAAAAAATCTAGCCCAAGGACAAGTATTTGGCTTAAAATGTGTGAGATTTCCCGCAGCATATATTACAAACTGATCAGTGTGGAGCATAGAGAACGGTGGCAGAGTGGTTATGTTACTGGACTAGTAATGCTAGATTGATGAGCCGAAGACATAAGTTCAAATCCCACCTAGGGAATTTAAATTCAGTTCATTAAATAAATATCTGGATAAGTAAAAAGCTAGCATCAGTAATGGTGACCACGTAATTACTGGATACACGTAAAAGCCCATCTGGTTCACTCATGTCCTTTAGGGGAAGGAAATCTGCTGTCCTTACCCGGTCTGGCTTATATGTGACTACAGACCCACAGCAAATGTGGCTGACTTTTAAATGGCCAAGCAAGCCACTCAGTTGTTCAAGAAGGCACCTTCTCAAGGGCATTTAGAGATGGGCAATAAATGCTGAATAAAAAAATATGAATGTCAGCATGGCATTTCTGCTGCTCATTAAGAATTAGTTGACAACAAATAAAGAGCAAATGCTCTGTGCTACATGTAGTGAAACTATAAAAGAGTTTCGAATGAACTTTAACATTTTGCTCACCTAGGAACGCACAGAGGAATCCTTTCCATCAAAAGTATAAATTAATTATGAACGAGTTTTCCCATTTTTAAAAATAAATCCTACCTTGATTTCTTACAAAGATATTAAAAGTCGCACAGCAGAGGTTAGTTGAAGCAGCACACGACTGAATGTACTCAAACCCATCACCACCACCACCAACTGGAGCTATGTGAATTCAATAGGCTCACAGACCTGGAGTCAGTGGACAAATTGCACCAGAGGGGAATTGCCAACTGTTGAGAGAAGTAGAATATCGCCATTCAAGTTCAAGGAGAAAAAAAGTCATCACTGTTTCGATGCTTTTTAAAAAAAATTTGCTCATGGGACATGGGCGTCGCTGGTAAAGTCAGCATTTATTGCCCATCCCTATTAACCCGCGAGGTGGTGGTCATGAGCCGCCTTCTTGAACCGCTGCCATCTGTGTGGTGATACTGGTCTCCAGTAGTCTTGGTTAATCCTTGCCACTGGACCAAGACCTAGCTCTAACAAGCCCGTGTGGTGGTTGGTGTGCGACGGCCACCACACGTTAAAAAAATCCACGCACAGGCATCTTCCACCCTCCAAGATGTAGCTCGGGATCTGGAATATTAGGTCCTTCATTGAAACATCTGTGAACTCATCCCTTTTTGACGTGGAAGCAGGTCATCCTCACTTCGAGGGACTGCCTATGATAATAATACTTCTTTGTAGTGATTTGGTACAACTCAGAGGGCTGTTAAGAGTCAACCACGTTGCAGTGGGTCTGGAGTCACATATAGGCCAGACCGGGTAAGGGCGACACCTGGATTACTGCGTGCAGTTTTGGTTTCCATATTTACTAAAGGATATACTTGCTTCGGAGGCAGTTCAGAGAAGGTTCACTGGGTTGATTCCGTAGATGAGGGGGTTGACTTATGAGGAAAGGTTGAGTAGGTTGGGCCTCTACTCATGGGAATTCAGAAAAATGAGAGGTGATCTTATCGAAACGTATAAGATGATGAAGGGGCTTGACAAGGTGGATGCAGAGAGGATGTTTCCACTGATGGGGAAGACTAGAACTAGAGGGCATGATCTTAGAATAAGGGGCCACCTATTTAAAACAGAGATGAGGAGAAATGTCTTCTCTGAGGGTTGTAAATCTGTGGAATTCGCTGCCTCAGAGAGCTGTGGAAGCTGGGACATTGAATAAACTTAACACTGAAATAGACAGTTTCTTAAACGATAACGGGATAAAGGGTTATGGGGAGCGGGCAGGGAAGTGGAGCTGAGTCCATGATCAGATCAGCCATGATCTTATTGAATGGTGGAGCAGGCTCGAGGGGCCGTATAGCCTACTCCTGTTCCTATTTCTTATGTTCTTATTTCCTTCCCTAAAGGACATTAGTGAACCAGATGGGTTTTTATGACAATCCGGTAGTTTCATGGTCACCATTACTGATACAGGGTACTAGCATTTTATTCCAGATGTATTTAATGAACTGAATTTAAATTCCTCCAGCTGCCATGGTGGGATTTGAACTTGGATTACTAGTCCAGTAACATAACCACGATGCTACCGTTCCCGCAGCTTGAAGATGAGGGGAGAACTTTGATTTCCCTCCATAAACACTGCTGGCACTGCGGTTGTTTAACGATGGCATCAATGTTCTATCAGCATCAGGAGAAAATCACACGGAAGGCAATACACTTTAATATTGTGCCAACAGAATTAAAGTGTGACAACCATAAGCATCTTAAATGACATAAGAACATAAGAATTAGGAGCAGTAGTAGGCCATTCAGCCCTTCGAGCCTGCTCCGCCATTCAATATCATGGCTGATCATCGACCCCAACTCCACCTTCCTGCACTATCCACATATCCCTTGACTCTCTTGGTCTCCAAAAATCTAATCGATCTCTATCTTGAATATACTCAATGACTCAGCATCCAGAGCCCTCTGGGGTAGAGAATTCCAAAGATACACCACCCTCTTAGTGAAGAAATTGCTCCTCATCTCAGTCCTAAATGGCCGATCCCTTATTCTGAGATTGTGATTCCTAGTTCTAGAATCCACAGCAGGGGAAACATCCTCCCACCATCAACCATGTCAAGCTCTTTAAAGAATATCATATGTTTCAATGGGATCACCTCTCATTCTTCTAAACTACAGGGAATATAGGACTAGTTTACTCAATCTCTCCTCAGAGGACAATTCCCTCATCCCA
The DNA here is from genome assembly GCF_044704955.1 of Pristiophorus japonicus. Classification (NCBI taxonomy): domain Eukaryota; kingdom Metazoa; phylum Chordata; class Chondrichthyes; family Pristiophoridae; genus Pristiophorus; species Pristiophorus japonicus. The sequence continues at coordinate 205,311,485 of NC_091986.1, forward strand.
GGAATCAGTCTGGTGAACCTTCAATGCACTCCCTCCACGGCAAGCATATCCTTCCTTAGGTAAGGAGACCAAAACTGTACACAATACTCCAGGTGTGGTATATGCACATTCAGACCTGTAACCAGCAGTACAGGCCATCAGCCAGCAAAAAGTTCTTTCCCTGGTCAACAATGACCACTACATCAATAGTCCCAAAAGCAGATAAACTGGTCATTTATTTCATTTGTTACTTGTAAGCCTTTGCTATGCGCAAATTAGCTGCCGCATTGGCAACGGTGAATGCAGTTCAAAAGTTATTTGTTGGTTCTGACGCACTTTGTGGTGGGCCGAGGTTGTGATACCTGTAGTCTAACAGCAAGCGAGCCCCAGGTGGGCAGAGGAAACATTTCAAGGACACCCTCAAAGCCTCCTTGATAAAGTGCAACATCCCCACCGACACCTGGGAGTCCCTGGCCAATGACCGCTCTAAATGGAGGAAGAGCATCCGGGAGGGCGCTGAGCACCTCGAGTCTCGTTGCCGAGAGCGTGCAGAAAACAAGCACAGGCAGCGGAAGGAGCGTGCGGCAAACCAGACTCCCCACCCACCCTTTCCTTCAATGACTGTCTGCCCCACCTGTGACAGAGACTGTAATTCCCGTATTGGACTGTTCAGTCACCTGAGAACTCACTTTTAGAGTGGAAGCAAGTCTTCCTCAATTTCGAGAGACTACTGATGATGATGATGATGAAAGTATTGTGCTGGAAAATTAATAAAGTACAAACAACCAAGCTGAAATCTTTTTCCAGTCAAGAAATTTTACAGGAACCAATTTTTTTTTTTTTAATTCACTCTCGGGATGTGGGTGCCACTGGCAAGGCCGGCATTTATTGCCCATCCCTAGTTGCCCTCGATACAACTGAGTGGCTCACTAGGCCACTTCAGAGGGCATTTAAGAGGTCATGTTGATGCAGAACTGGAGTCGCATATAGGCCAAAGAGAGAAAAGTTTCCTTCCCTAAAGGACATGGGTGAACCAGGTGAGTTTTTACAACAATCCCACAACTTCATGGTCACTTTAACCAGCTTTTTATTGCCAGAATGTTTTATTTTTTATAAACTGAATTCAAATTTGCAAACTGCTATGGTGGGATTGGAACTCATGCTCTCGAAACTATTAGTTCTGGATTATTAGTCCAGTGATGTACCCACTACACTACTGTAGCCATTTAAATGTGCAAATAAAAATTAACAGTATCTCACAAAACCAATGCAAATCAGACCTCTATAAAAACACTCAGAAGGTCGGACAGCATCGATGGGGAGACTTAAAACGTTAGCTCTACCTTCCGGTATCCAGAGATGCTGCCGGACTTGCTGAATGTTTCCTGCATTTTCTGATTTTATTTTCAGATTCACAGCACCCACAGTATTTTTTTGTCCTCTATTGAATATTGTAGATTCAATGGTAACTTTCAAAAGGAAATTAGATATATATTTGAAACGGAAAAAATTATTGGGCAATGTAGGGGAAGAACGGGGGAGTGGGACTAATTGGATAGCTCTCTTCTTCTGTGCTTTATGCTTCTATTGCAGTGGAGCAAGGCCATTGTATGAAACAGTGACTCTGGCTTTCAAACCAACGAGGAATAAAATCGGGTTTTGGGGCAGGAGAGGAGGGGAGACACACTTTTCTCCGCTCCTTTTCTGAAGGAACGTCAGTTCTGTGGATATTCACAGCACTCTACTTCACAGTCTGAGTGGTTGTTCTTCATATACACCTTGGAGTTTAGAAGAATGAGAGGTGACCTTATTGAAACGTATAAGATTCTGAGGGGGCTTGACAGGGTAAATGCAGAGAGGACAATTCCCCTCGTGGGGTGATCTAGAACTAGGGGCATAGTTGCAGAATAAGGGGCCGCCCATTTAAAACGGAGATGAGGAGGAATTTCTTCTCTCACAGGGTCGTGAATCTTTGGAATTCTCTACCCCAGAGAGCTGTGGAGGCTGGGTAATTGAACAGATTTAAAGTGGAGATAGACAGATTTTTGAACGATAAGGGAGTCAAGGGTTATGTGGAGCGGGCAGGGAAGTGGAGTTGAGGCCAAGATCAGATTAGTCATCTTATTGAATGGCGGGGTAGGCTCGAGGGGCCAAATGGCCGACTCCTAATTCTATTTATAATGTTCTTATATACGAGCTTAGACAGGGAGTGCCAGCGGGCTACTCATCATCATCATAGGCAGTCCCATGGAATCGAGGAAGACTTGCTTCCATTCCTGAAGTAAGTTCTTTGGTGGCTGAACAGTCCAATACAAGAGCAACAGACTCTGTCACAGGTGGGACAGATAGTTGTTGAGGGAAGGGGAGGGTGGGACTGGTTCGCCGCATGCTCTTTCCGCTGTCTGCGCTCGATTTCTGCATGCTCTCAGCGTTGAGACTAGAGGTGCTCAGCACCCTCTCGGATGCACTTCCTCCACTTAGGGCGGTCTTGAGCCAGGGACTCCCAGGTGTCAGTGGGGATGTCGCACTTTATCAGGGAGGCTTTGAGGGTGTCCTTGTAGCGTTTCCACTGCCCACCTTTGGCTCGTTTGCCATGAAGGAGTTCAGAGTAGAGCGCTTGCTTTGGGAATCTCATGTCTGGCTTGCGGACTATGTGGCCTGCCCAGCGGGGCTGATCGAGCGTGGTCAGTGCTTCAATGCTGGGGATGTTGGCCTGGTCGAGGACGCTAATGTTGGTGCGTCTGTCCTTCCAGGGGATTTGTAGGATCTTGTGGAGACATTGTTGGTGATATTTCTCCAGCGACTTGAAGTGTCTACTGTACATAGTCCGTGTCTCTGAGCCATATAGGAGGGCAGGTATTACTTCAGCCCTGTAGCCCATGAGCTTGGTGGCAGTTTGAAGGGCCTGGTCTTTAAACACTCTCTTCCTCAGGCGGCCGAAGGCTGCACTGGCGATGGTGTTGGATCTCGTCGTCGATGCCTGCTCTTGTTGATAGGAGGCTCCCGCGATATGGGAAGTGGTCCACGATGTCCAGGGCCGCGCCGTGGATTTTGATGACTGGGGGGCAGTGCTGTGCGGTGAGGACAGGCTGGTGGAGGACCTTTGTCTTACGGATGTTTAGCGTAAGGCCCAGGCTTTCGTACGCCTCAGTAAATACGTCAACTAGGTCCTGGAGTGCAGCCTCTGTATGTGCACAGGCACAGACGTCGTCCGCGTACTGTAGCTCGACCACAGAGGTTGGGGTGGTCTTGGATCTGGCCTGGAGACGGCGAAGGTTGAACAGGTTCCCACTGGTTCTGTAGTTTAGTTCCACCCCAGCGGGGAGCTTGTTGACTGAGGTGGAGCATAGCAGTGAGAAAGATTGAGAAGAGGGTTGGGGCGATGACGCAGCCCTGTTTGACCCCGGTCCGGATGTGAATTGGGTCTGTGATGGACCCGTTGGTAAGGACCATGGCCTGCATGTCATTGTGGCATGACAAACTTTTGGTGGCATCCGAAACGGAGGAGCACACTCCATGGACCCTCGCGGTTGACAGTGTCGATAGCCGCCTTCGACCTTACAAAGGCTATGTATAAGGGCTAGCGCTGTTCTCTGCATTTTTCCTGTAGCTGTAGCGCTGCAAAAATCGTGTGTGTTGTGTCCCGTAGGGGACGAAATCCACACTGTGACTCCGGGAGGAGCTCCTCGGCCACAGGAAAAAGACGGTTGAGAGGACTCTAGTGACGACCTTCCCAGTGGCTGATAGCAGGGAGATTCCTCTGTAGTTGCCGCAGTCAGACTTGTCCCCTTTTTTAAAGATGGTCACGATTACTGCATCTCTCAGATCCCCCGGCATGCTCTCCTCCTTCCTGATGAGAGAAATGAGGTCGTGTAGTCGTGCCAGCAGTGCCTCCCCGCCATACTTTAATGCCTCAGCAGGGATTCTGTCAGCACCCGTAGCCTTGTTGTTTTTGAGCTGTCTTATGGCTTTTTCTACCTCGTGCAGTGTTGGGGTCTCACTGAGATGGTGGCGGGCCGCATGCTGCAGGATGGAGTCGAGAACACTCGAGTCAAAGGCAGAGTCTCGATTGAGGAGATCTTTGAAGTGCTCCTTCCAGCGGGCCCTGACTGCCCCAGCGTCCTTGATGAGTGTTTCCCCGTTCTTGGCCAGCAGTGGGGTGGGGCCTTGGGTGTTTGGCCCATAGGTGGCCTTGACTACGATGAAGAATCCTCGCACATCATGGTTGTCAGCCAGCTGCTGTATCTCCTGTGCTTTCTTCATCCACCACCTGTTCTTTCGGTCCCGGGTTTTTTGTTGGATCTCAGCCTTGAGCCGTCTGTAATGCTGTTTTGCTGTTGGGTTGTTGTTTAAGGCTCAGAAACACCCTGCGCTTGCGATCTATTAGCTTTGGATCTCCTGATCATTCTCATCAAACCAGTCCTGGGGCTTCCTGGTTGAGTAACCGAGTGTCTCTTTGCAGGCACTAGTTCTGGAGGCCTGGAGGGCAGACCAAGCGCTGTGGGCATTCTGTGTCTCAGGGTTGTCAAGGCAGCCAGGTTAGTTATGAGGCACTGGCTATAAAGGGCTCTCTTAGCTGGGTCCTTAAGTGCTCTGGCGGGCTACTATCCATGAAGGGTATCATACCCGAGCATGATTTCTTATCCTCACCTGTATGTCCATAAAACTGGCACTTTCCAGCAGGAATCATTCAAAGGCGAGGAGGATACAGAGCGCCGCCGGACACATATGCTCACCAGCACCCAAGGTCAGCTGACACCAACTGTAGTGCACTGCAGAGGCCTTCGAGTTTCTAGGACTCCGTATCGGGCTGATCCTTCGCCCACAGGGTTAAAAGGAAAGTTGAGAATTAATTTATACCACAGAAAATACACCATCTGGTGATGGCAGCACTGTGACCAATTCAAAATGTGGTTAGCCACAGCTTAATTATCAACTAATTAGAATTCTAAATCAAAATACAGGAAATTAACAGAGAAAGGATTACACTTGCTGATAGCTGTGTGGCCATACCATTTACAGATAAGACAGACCGTGCTTCAGAATCTGAATGAGCTACAACAGCTGCTTTTTTTTAAAACCCTGTTCACAAGGGAAGGGAAAAAAACAGTGAACAAGAGTGTTTTATTAAAAAATGAGAATCCTTGCAGGGCTCGGTGCGTCGCTCTGTGGCCAGGGGGGTGCTCACATGTGCAGAGGTCCCTTCACCACTATCCAAACACCAGTTGTTTTTCTTTCAATACAGTGCTGCTCTTCCTTCCACCAACTTCTCCCCCGCCCCTTCCTGCAGGGGTTAGATTGCCACAGTCCAATTGGCCATTCGTCATGCACAAGCATTGACAATGAATGGCGGCATACTATTTCAGCATCACAGCCGAGACCTGCTCTATCCTGGGCCAACATCCACAAACAGGGAGTGGGGGCGTCACTGATAGCAACCAGGAGAGGAAATGTTCCTCACGGCTGACACTCGACTCCAGTGCAGTACCGAGGGAGATGCCGTCTTTCAGCCCCGGTCTACCCTCTTAGGTGGACATTAAAGATCCCATGGCACTATTTGAAGAGCAGGGCCAATACTTATCCCTAAAACAAACATTACTAAAACAGATTATCTGGTCATTTATCTCATTGCTGTTTGTGGGACCTTGCTCTGCTCAAATTGGCTGCCTTGTTTCCTGAGCTCTTGAATTCCCTCCGCCTCTCTACTTCAGGCAGCGGAAGGAGTGTGCGGCAAATCAGTCCCACCCACCCTTTCCTTCAGCGACGGTCTGTCCCACCTGTGACAGAGACTGTAATTCCCGTATTGGACTGTGCAGTCACCTAAGAACTCACTTTTAGAGCAAGTCTTCCTCGATTTCAAGGGACTACCTATGATGATGATCTCTTTCCTCCCTTAAGGCTCTCCTTAAAACCAACTTCTTCGACCTGCCCTAACACCTTCTTATGTGGCTCGGTGTTAATTAATTTTGTTGATAATACTCCTGTGAAGCGACTTGGGATGTTTTATTATGTTAAAGGCACTATATAAATACAAGTTGTTGTTACAATAGCGCCGAGACTTCAAAAGTACTTAATTGGCTGTAAAACGTTTTGGGATGGTCCAAGGCCATGAAAGGCACTATGGAAATACAAGTCTTTTTTTTCACTAACCCAGAGACACTCAGACGAAAAGCAGCACTCCTACCACCGCCCAGGTTGACACCAGCCCGACAGCACAGACCAAGGGTTGAGCCAAGGACCTCCATGGTCTGCATGGTGCCACTCGCTGCTGCTATTGTGGGAGCCAGACGATGATGCTTTAACCAGCTGAGTCACTGGGGGAAGGCGGTGGTTACAATTTTATATCAAAACTTCACCCGAGTCAAAATCTCTCGCAACATTAAAAAATAGACTCTAAAGTTAAGTTTAATAAATGTTGCAATGTTGGTTTTGGCCAATGAAGAGGGTGACTCCAAGAGGCAGAAGACACCGACTGATAGAGAAACGGCAAAGCGAGACACAGAGAAACGGCAGAGCGAGACACAGAGAAACGGCAGAGCGAGACACAGAGGACAGAGAGAAACAGAGTGAGACACAAAGAAACAAAGAAAGCAAAGAATGATTTAAAAAAATGATTAAGAAAGGGAAGATAGACTATGAAAGTAAACTAGCACAAAATATAAAAACAGATAGCAAGAGTTTCTATAAGTATGTAAAAAGGAAAAGAGTGGCGAAAGTAAATGTTGGTCCCTTAGAGGACGAGACCGGGGAATTAGTAATGGGGAACATGGAGATGGCAGAAACTCTGAACAAATATTTTGTATCAGTCTTTACGGTAGAGGACACTAACAATATTCCAACAGTGGATCGTCGAGGGACTATAGAAGGGAAGGAACTTAAGACAATCACAATCACTAAGGAGGTGGTACTCAGTAAGATAATGGGACTAAAGGCAGATATAAATTTCCTGGACATGATGGCTTGCATCCTAGGGTCTTAAGAGAAGTAGCGGCAGGATTGTGGATGCATTGGTTGTAATTTATCAAAATTCCCTGGATTCTGAGGAGGTCCCAGCAGATTGGAAAACTGCAAATGTAACGCCCCTATTTAAAAAAGGAGGCAGAAAAAAGCAGGAAACTACAGACCAGTTAGCCTAACATCTGTGGTTGGGAAAATGTTGGAATCCATTATTAAAGATGCAGTAGCAGGACATTGGGAAAAGCAAAATTTGGTCAGGCAGAGTCAGCATGGATTTATGAAGGGGAAGTCACATTTGACAAATTTGCTGGAGTTCTTTGAGGATGTAACGAGCAGGGTGGATAAAGGGGAACCAGTGGATGTGGTGTATTTGAACTTCCAGAAGGCTTTTGATAAGGTGCCACATAAAAGGTAACTGCACAAGATAAAAGTTCACGGAGTAGAGGGCAATATATTAGCATGGATAGAGGATTGGCTAACTAACAAACAGAGAGTCGGGATAGATGGTTCTTTCTCGGGTTGGCAATCAGTAACTAGTCGGGGTGCTGCAGGGATCAGTGCTGGGACCCCAACTATTTACAATCTATATTTACGACTTGGAGGAGGGGACCGAGTGTGGCGTGGCCAAGTTTGCTGACGATACAAAGATGGGAGGAAAAGCAATGTGTGAAGAGGACACAAAAAATCTGCAAAAGGACAGACAGGCTAAGTGAGTGGGCAAAAATTTGGCAGATGCAGTATAATGTTGGAAACTGTGAGGTCACGCACTTTGGCAAAAAAAAATCAAAGAGGTTATTATTTAAATGGAGAGAGATTGCAAAGTGCCGCAGTACAGTGGGACCTGGGGGTACTTGTGCATGAAACACAAAAGGATAGTATGCAGGTACAGCAAGTGATCAGGAAGGCCAATGGAATCTTGGCCTTTATTGCAAAGGGGATGGAGTATAAAAGCAGGGAAGTCTTGCTAGTTATACAGGGTATTGGTGAGGCCACACCTGTAATACTGTGTGCAGTTTTGGTTTCCATATTTACGAAGGGATATACTTGTTTTGGAGGCAGTTCAGAGAAGGTTCACTAGGTTGATCCCAGAGATGAGGGGGTTGTCTTATGAGGAAAGTTTGAGTAGGTTAGGTCTCTACTCATTGGAATTCAGGTGATCTTATCGAAACGCATAAGATTATGAGGGGGCTTGACAAGGTGGATGCAGAGAGGATGTTTCCGCTGATAGGGGAGACTAGAACTAGAGGGCAAAATCTTAGAATAAGGGGCCGGCCATTTAAAACTGAGATGAGGAGGAATTTCTTCTCTCAGAGGGTTGTAAATCTGAGGAATTTGCTGCCTCAGAGAGCTGTGGAAGCTGGGACATTGAATAAATTTAAGACAGAAATAGACAGTTTCTTAAACGATAAGGGAATAAGGGGTTATAGGGAGCGGGCAGGGAGGTGGACCCGAGTCCATGATCGGATCAGCCATGATCGTATTGAATGGCGGAGCAGACTCGAGGGGCCGTATGGCCTACTCCTGTTCCTATTTCTTATGTTCTTATATTCTTAAGCAGCAGTGAGACACAGAAACAGAGTGAGACACAGAGAGAGACAGTGAAACAGCAGGGAGCCAGAGGGACAAGTGTACACAGAAAGTAGAAGACTACTAGCCTTGAAACTCAGTAGATGCCTCAGAGCCAAGCCATGCTGTGGGAACTGGCTGTGATGCTGAATCGTTTGCAGAGCTGCAGTTTGTTGATTCCAACTTTTTCTTTCATTTTCCCAGTACAATACAGAAGCAAAGTTTAAAAACAAATGGGGATCAAAGGAGCGGAACTATAACCAGGAGCGCTGCAGGGAAACCCGTTACAGCCCGCTGAACAGCTTTTGCAAATTGTCGGCCTTTTCAGAGCTCAAGTGCCACAATTTTCTCTTCCTCCTGCGGAAATATGCCTGTGTTGTGATATTTTGATTGCTTGCTTTGAAAAGCAAAGTTCTGATGCAACAACGCTTAGAATGATGGTGTTGCGATTGTCGCACTTTTTTTCATCCTTATTAAATCTTACTTTTTTCCAGACTTGTTCACTATTTTTTTACCTCAATTCTTCACGATTCTCCAGTTTCAGTATTCTCCTCAATCATATTCCAGGGGGATAGAAAATTCCCCAGCAAATCCACCATGGCTCACCCCCACTCCTAACCCTGAAAAATCACATTTATGCCACAAGAATCACAAACTTCCCCAGAAAATACTCTCCTTTTCCACACAAGCTTCGTAATACACTCTGTTGGACCTCAACAACAACTTGCATTTGCATAGCGCCCTTAACATAGTAAAATGTCCTAAGGTGCATCACAGGAGCGTAATCAGATCAAATTTGGCACCGAGCCACATAAAGGAGATATTACGAGAGGTGACCAAAAGCTTGGGGCAGGAGGTAGGCTTAAAGGAGTGAGTTAAAAGGAGGAAAGATATGGAAAGAGGTGGAGAGGTCTAGGGAGGGCATTCCAGAGCTTAGGGCCACGGCAGCTGAAGGCATCGTCATGTATGCAAACTCTTTGTATTCACTATGTAACGATGTACGATGTATCACCTGAGGGCGCTGCTGTTGGAGGCGAGGGGTTTCCTGCCCTGGTGTGCAGGGGCATATAAAAAGGCAGCCAGCCATTCTGCTCCTCACTTTGCAGTCGTATTAAATGGACTGAAATCACACAGCTCTTACTCACAGTACAAGGCTTCGTGGAGTTATTCGATGGTAATTGCAGACATAATAACTGGCGACGAGAATACGGACATTCATGTGATTATGGCTACCTTTGGCACACTGAAAGACTTCGCAGAGGGTGATGATTGGGATGCCTTCACGGAAAGGCTCGAGCAATATTTCATGGCAAACGACCTGGCAGGGGAGACGGACACATTGGCGGAGAAGCGCAAGGCTATACTGCTGACCAGTTGTGGGCCCTGAGGTCTACCGCCTCGTCAGGGACTTGCTGGCACCCATGAAGGCCAAGGATAAGACATACGATGAGCTGACTGAACTAATTCATGATACCATACAGATGACTTCCTTACCAGAATCGGAGCTCACTGGCAAGTACTGTACATAAAATAACGCTGATTGCAGGCAGAACTGTTGAACTAATAAGAACTGTACAGAGCAGAGCCTACATGCCTGCTGCTGCTAGGCCGCTCAGGGGTGTAAATGCGAAATCATTAACACAATGCTGGTGTTGCGGGGGTAATCATGGGGCCCATCAATGTCGATTTAAAGACTATGCATCCAGTGTGGATCACAAAGGACAAGCTAGAGAGGCAACTCAGCCCGAGGGAGCAGTGTGCGGGGTGCACATTCTCTCCACAAAAAGTCCTCCCAGGATGATAAAAGCCAAATTAAATGGCATTCCTGTATCCATGGAGCTGAGCACAAGGGCGAGTCAGTCAATTATGAGCCAAAAGGCATTTGAAAGGCTGTGGGGCAACAACAAAGCACAAAGACTCAAGCTGAGCCCGATTCAGATAAAGCTGTGCACTTACACCAAGGAACTGACACTAGTTATTGGCAGTGCGAACGTAAAAGTATCCTATGATGGAGAGGCACACGAGCTGCCACTGTGGATTGTACCAGGCGATGGGCCAACGCTGCTTGGCAGAAGCTGGATGGGGAAGATTCAGTGGAACTGGGAAGACGTCAAAGTATTATCGTCAGTGGACAATGCTTCCTATGCTCAAGTTCTGAGCAAGTTCCCATCTTTATTTCAACTAGGCACTGGCAACTTCACAGGCGCCAAAATACAGATCCACTTGGTCCCCGAGGCACGGCCTGTTCAACACAAGGCTCGAGCGGTCCCCTAAATGATGAGGGAGAAAATGAAGATCGAATTGGACAGACTTCAACGCGAGGGAATCATATTGCCAGTCGAGTTTAACGAGTGGGCCAGCCCGATTGTTCCCGTACTAGAGCGATGACACGGTCAGAATCTGCGGCGACTGCAAAGTAACGATCAACCGAGTCCCATTACAGGACCAGTACCCACTACCCAAAGCCGATGACTTTTTCGCGAATGTAGCAGGGGGAAAGGCGTTCACCACGCTGGATCTAACCTCCGCTTACATGACCCAGGAGCTGGTTGAGTTGTCGAAAAAATTAACATGCATTAACACACACGAAGGACTGTTCGTGTACCACAGCTGCCCGTTCGGGATTCGCTCGGCTGCAGCCATATTCCAAATAAACATGGAGAGCCTGTTGAAATCGGTTCCACGCACTGTCGTATTTCAGGACTACATCCCCATCACTGGGCGTGACACCTCCGAACACCTGCACAACCTGGAAGAAGTTTTAAGTCGATTAAACAGAGTTGGACTCCGGTTGAAACGCTCCAAATGTGTCTTCCTGGCGCCAAAGGTAGAATTTCTGGAGAGGAAGATTGCATCAGACGGCATGAGACCCACGGACTCGAAGACAGAGGCCATCAAGAATGCACCCACACCATGAAATGTAACGGAGCTGCGCTCATTCCTGGGACTCCTCAACTATTTCGGAAACTTTCTTCCAGGGTTGAGCACCTTGCTGGAACTGTTGCACAAGCTGTTATTATGCAAGGGAGACGACTGGTCTTGGGGTAAAAATCAAGAGGCCGCCTGTGAGAAGGCCAGAAACCTGCTGTGTTCAAATAAGTTGCTGGTATTATATGATCCATGTAAATGTCTAGTTTTAGCATGTGATGCGTCGTCGTACGGTGTCAGGTGTGTTTTGCAGCAAGCCAATGCAGTGGGCAAGCTCCAACTGGTTGCATATGCGTCCAGAAGCCTATCAAAGGCCAAAAGAAGCTACAGCATGGTCGAAAAGGAAGCTTTAGCCTGTGTTTACGGTGTAAAAAAGATGCACCGATATTTGTTTGGAATCAGGTTCGAGTTAGAGATGGACCACAAGCCCTTAATATCACTGTTTTCGGAAAGCAAAGACATAAACACCAATGCTTAGTCTCGAATCGAAAGATGGGCACTAACACTGCCAACGACTATATGATCCACCACAGGCCAGGTGCTGAAAACTGCGCCGATGCTCTCAGCCGACTACTGTTGCCTACCACCGGGGTGGAAACGGCGCAGCCCGCAGACCTGTTACTGGCCATGGATACCTTTGATAGCGAAGGGTCACCTGTAATGGCCTGCCAAATTAAGATCTGGGAGCAGCCAGAATCCTCTGCTATCCCTTGTAAAAAGTTGCATCCTCAATGGGACCTGGTCAACGGTCCCTAGAGATATGCAAGATGAGGTCAAGCCGTTTCACCATCGTAAAGACGAAATGTCGATCCATTCAGATTGCCTCTTATGGGGCAACCACATTATCTTGCCAAAGAAAGGCAGGCAAACCTTCATACATGACCTTCACAGCACCCACCTAGACATAGTCATGATGAAGGCTATCGCCAGGTCCAACGTCTGGTGGCCCGGCATTGACTCGGACCTGGAGTCGTGCATGCACCAGTGCATGCTCACAACTGAACAATGCTCCCAGGGAGGCTCCACTTCGTCTCTGGTCCTGGCCCTCAAAACCATGGTCCAGGATCCATGTGGATTATGTGGGCCCCTTTCTGTTCCTGTTTGTTGTGGACGCCTACTCCAAATAGATTGAATGTGCAATAATGGCATCCAGCAAGTCCGCGGCCACCATTGAAAGCCTCAGGACCTATTTGCCACCCATGGCTTACCCGACATTCTTGTCAGTGACAATGGTCTGTGCTTCACCAGCTCGGAATTCAATGAATTCATGACCTGTAATGGCATCAAGCATGTCAAGCAGGGGCAGAAGGTACACAAAGAAGTAGAAAGAAATCGAAAGGTGACGTCACAGCCAAGGGGGTAATTGATTGGTGAGTAGTTTTTATTTTTCTTTTCCTTATCAGTAGGTTACCTTTATCATTGTCGTTGCCAAATTAAGTTAACCTAGGGGTTAAGTCATGGCAGGAGAGCTCGGACACGTGTTATGCTCCTCCTGTGCTATGTGGGAACTCAGGGATCCAGCGTCCCTGGCGACTACATGTGCGGGAAGTGTATCCGCCTGCAGCACCGGACAGACCGCATTGCGGCACTGGAGCTGCGGGTGGATTTACTCTGGAGCATGCACGATGCTGAGAATGACGTGAATAGCACGTTTAGTGAGTTGGCCACACCGCAGGTAAAGGGTACACAGCCAGATAGGGGATGGGTGACCAACAGGAAGAGCAGTGGAAGGAAGGTAGTGCAGGGGTCCCCTGCGGTCATTCCCCTGCAAAACAAATACACCGCTTTGGGTACTGTTGAGGGGGATGACTCATCAGGGGAGAGCAGCAGCAGCCAAGTTCATGGCACTGTGGGTGGCTCTGCTGCACAGGAGGGCAGGAAAAAGAGTGGGAAAGCTATAGTGATAGGGGATTCGATTATAAGGGGAATAGATAGGCGTTTCTGCGGCTGCAATCAAGACTCCAGGATGGTATGTTGCCTCCCTAGTGCAAGGGTCAAGGATATCTCGGGGCGGGTGCAGGACATTCTGAAAAGGGCGGGTGAACAGCCAGTTGTCGTGGTGTATATCGGTACCGACGATATAGGTAAAAAAACGGGATGAGTCCTATAAGCTGAATTTAAGGAGCTAGGAATTAAATTAAAAAGTAGGACCGCAAAAGTAATAATCCCAGGATTGCTACCAGTGCCACGTGCTAGTCACAGTAGGAATCACAGGATAGCTCAGATGAATATGTGGCTTGAGGAGTGGTGCAGAAGGGAGGGATTCAAATTCCTGGGACATTGGAACCAGTTCTGGGAGAGGTGGGACCAGTATAAACCGGAAGGTCTGCACCTGAGCAGGACCAGAATCAATGTCCTAGGGGGAGTGTTTGCTAGTGCTGTTGGGGATGAGTTAAACTAATATGGCAGGGGGATGGGAACCTATGCAGGGAGACAGAGGGAAGTATTGCTCCATCGTATTGCTACCAGTTTGGTTAGCCCAATCTATATGTAGATTAAAGTCGCCCATGTTAACTGCTGTACCTTTATTGCACACATCCTTTATTTCTTGCTTGATGATGTCCCCAACCTCCCTACTACTGTTTGGTGGTCTGTACACAACTCCCACTAGCGTTTTCTTCCCTTTGGTATTCCGCAGCTCCACCCATACAGATTCCACATCTTCCAAGCTAATGTCCTTCCTTACTATTGTGTTAATTTCCTCGTCAACCACCTCATTTTCCTTTCTGTCTATCTTTCCTGAATGTTGAATACCCCTGGATGTTGAGTTCCCAGCCTTGGTCACCCTGAAGCCATCGTCGACTGGATGATGTGTAATGAGAAAGGACTAATTAGCAATCTTGTTGTGCGAGGCCCCTTGGAGAAGAGTGAACATAATATGGTAGAATTTCTTACTAAGATGGAGTGTGACAAAGTTAATTCAGAGACTAGGATCCTAAACTTAAGGAAAGGTAACTTCGATGATATGAGATGTGAACTGGCTAGAATAGACTGGCAAATGATACTTCGAGGGTTGATGGTGGATAGGCAATGGCAAACATTTAAAGATCACATTAACTTCAACAACTGTACATCCCTGTCTGGAGTAAAAATAAAACGAGGAAGGTGGCTCAACCATGGCTAACAAAGGAAATTAAGAATAGTGTTAAATCCAAGGAAGAGGCATATAAATTGGCCAGAAAAAGCAACAAACCTGAGGACTGGGAGAAATTTAGAATTCAGCAGAGGAGGACAAAGGGTTTAATTAGAGGGGGAAAATAGAGTCTGAGAGGAAACCTGCCAGGAACATAAAAACTGACTGCAAAAGCTTCTATAGATATGTGAAGAGAAAAAGATTAGTGAAGACAAATGTGGGTCCCCTGCAGTCAGATTCAGGTGAATCTATAATGGAGAACAAAGAAATGGCAGACCAGTTGAACAAATACTTTGGTTCTGTCTTCGCGAAGGAAGACACAAATAAGTACTAGGGGACCGAGGGTCTAGTAATAAGGAGGAACTGAAGGATATCCTTATTAGGCGGGAAATCGTGTTAGGGAAATTGATGGGATTGAAGACCGATAAATCCCCGGGGCCTGATAGTCTGCATCCCAGAGTACTTAAGGAAGTGGCCCTAGAAATAGTGGATGCTTGGTAATCATTTTCCAACATCTATCAACTCTGGATCAGTTTCTATGGACTGGAGGGTAGCTAATGTAACACCACTTTTTTTAAAAAGGAGAGAGAAAACGGGTAATTATAGACCGGTTAGCCTGACATCAATAGTGGGGAAAATGTTGGAATCAATTACTAAAGATAAAATAACAGTGCATTTGGAAAGCAGTGACATGATCGGTCCAAGTCAACATGGATTTATGAAACAATGGATTCATGCTTGACAAATCTTCTCGAATTTTTTGAGGATGTAACTAGTAGAGTGGACAAGGGAGAACCAGTGGATGTGGTGTATTTGGACTTTCAAAAGGCTTTTGACAAGGTCCCACACAAGAGATTGGTGTGCAAAATTAAAGCATATGGCATTGGGGGTAATGTACTGACGTGGATAGAGAACTGGTTGTCAGACAGGAAGCATAGAGACGGGATAAATGGATCCTTTTCAGAATGGCAGGCAGTGACTAGTGGGGTGCCACAGGGCTCAGTGCTGGGACCCCAGCTATTTACAATATACGTGAATGATTTAGATGAAGGAATTGAGTGTAATATCTCCAAGTTTGCAGATGACACTAAACTGGGTGGTGTTGTGAGCTGCGAGGAGGACGCTAAGAGGCTGCAGGGTGACTTGGAAGGTTAGGTGAGTGGGCAAATGCATGGCAGATGCAGTATAATGTGGATAAATGTGAAGTTATCCACTTTGGGGGCAAAAACACGAAGGCAATTATCTGAATGGCGGCAGATTAGGAAAAGGGGAGGTTCAGCGAGACCTGGGTGTCATGGTTCATCAGTCATTGAAAGTTGGCATGCAGGTACAGCAGGTGGTGAAAAAGGCAAATGGTATGTTGGCCTTCATTGTTAGGGGTTTTGAGTATAGGAGCAGGGAGGTCTTACTGCAGTTGTACAGGCCCTTGGTGAGGCCTCACCTGGAATATTGTGTTCAGTTTTGGTCTCCTAATCTGAGGAAGGACGTTCTTGCTCTTGAAGGAGTGCAGTGAAGGTTCAACAGACTGATTCCCGGGATGGCTGGTCTGACATATGAGGAGAGATTGGATCGACAGGGCTTTTGTTCACTGGAGTTTAGAAGGATGAGAGGGGATCTCATAGATACATATAAAATTCTGACAGGACTGGACAAGTTAGATGCAGGAAGAATGTTCCCGATGTTGGGGAAGTCCAGAACCAGGGGACACAGTCTAAGGATAAGGGGTAAGCATTTAGGACTGAGATGAGGAGGAACTTCTTCACTCAAAGAGTTGTTAACCTGTGGAATTCCCTACTGCAGAGAGTTGTTAATGCCAATACATTGGATATATTCAAGAGGGAGTTAGATGTGGCCCTTATGGCTAAAGGGATCAAGGGGTATGGAGAGAAAGCAGGAAAAGGGTACTGAGGGGAAAGATCAGCCATGATCTTATTGAATGGTGGTGCAGACTCGAAGGGCCGAATGGCCCTACTCCTGCACCTATTTTCTATGTTTCTATGTCAGATCTGCCCCATTCAAGCCCGCATCCAACGGCCAAGCGGAGCGGGCAGTCCAAACCATAAAGCAGAGCTTGAAACGTGTCACGGAACGCTCCTTACAAACCCGCCTGTCCCGGGTACTGCTCAGCTACAGGACATGACCACACTCACTTACCGGGGATCCCCCTGCAGAATTACAAATGAAACGAGCACTCAAAACCAGGCTCTCCTTAGTACACTTTGACCTCATTGATCAGGTGGAAACCAGGCGTTAACAAAACATGTACCATGATCACGCGGTATCACTGTAAATGACCCTGTATTTGTGCCGAATTACGGTCAAGTCCCCAAATGGGTCGCCGGCACTGTTTTACCCAAGGAGGGGAATAGAGTGTTTGTTGTCAAACTGCTTAACGATCAAATGTGCAGAAAACATTTGGACCAAACCAAATTACGATTCACAGATAACCGGAAGAGGACCTCATTTTCAGCGACCCACCGACACATGCCGAATAGACAACAGACCTCGCTGCCAACCACGAGGATGATCCCACCATCCCCAACAGTCCAGCCCAACCAGTCACGCTGCAAGACAGCAGTGGCCCAACCAACTCATCCAGGCCAGAAGCGACACCCGGACGGTCAACCAGGGAGCGCAGGGCTCCAGTTCGCCTTAACCTGTAATCAACTCGCATCAAAGACTTTGGGGGGGGGAATGATGTCATGTATGCAAACTCTTTGTATTCACTATGTAACTATGCACGATGTACGACCTGAGGGCGCTGCTGTTGGAGGCCCAGGGGTTTCCTGCCCTCGTGTGCAGGGGCATATAAAAGGCAGCCAGCCATGCTGCTCCTCACTTTGCAGTCGTATTAAATGGACTGAAGTCACACAGCTCTTACTCACAGTACATGGCCTCGTGGAGTTATTCGATGGTAATTGCAGACATAATAGGCATGACCACCAATGGTGGAACGATTAAAATGGGGGATGCGCAAGAGGCCAGAATTAAAGGGGCACAGAGATCTTAGGTTTGTAGAACTGGAGAAGGTTGAACAGATAGGGAGGAGCAAAGTCATGAAGGGATTTGAAAACAAGGATGAGAATTTTTAAAAATCGAGGCATTGCTTAACGGAAAGCCAATGTAGGTCAGCGAGCAACGTCCTGGACTCCAGGTACAGAACATAAGAAATAGGAGCAGGAGTCGGCCATTTGACCCCTCGAGCCTGCTCCGCCATTCAATGAGATCATGGCTGACCTGATCATGGACTCAACTCATCTTCCCTGCCCACTCCCCATAACCCTCGACTCCCTTATCGTTCAAAAATCTGTCGACCTCCGCCTTAAATATATTCAACGATCCAGCCTCCACAGCTCTCTTGGGTTGAGAATTCCAAAGATTCATGACCAGCTGAGAGAAGAAATTGCTCCTCATTTCCATTTTAAATGGACGACCCCTTATTCTGAAACTATGCCCCCTAGTTCTAGATTTCCCCTCGAGGGGAAACATCCTCTCTGCATCTACCCTGTCAAGCCTCCTCAGAATCTTATACATTTCAAGATCATCTCTCATTCTTCGAAACTCCATTGAGTATAGGTCCAACCTGTTCAATCTTTCTTCATAAGCCAACCTCTTCATCTCAGGAATCAACCTCGTGAACCTTCTCTGAACTGCCTCTAATGCAAGTATATCCCTCCTTCAATAAGGAAACCAAAACTGTACGCAGTACTCCAGGTGTGGTCTCACCAATACCCTGTACAGTTGTAGCAGGATTTCCCTAGTTTTATACTCCATCCCCTTTGCAATAAAGGCCAACATTCCATTTGCCTTCATAATTACTTGCTGTATCTGCATGGTAACATGTACAAGGACGCACAGATCCCTCTGTACCTCAGCATTTTGTAATCTCTCCACATTTAAATAATGATTCTTTTTTTATTTTTTCTACCAAAGTGGATAACCTCACATTTTCCCACATTATACTCCATCTGCCAAATTTTTGCCCTCTCACTTAGCCTGTCTATATCCCTTTGCGTCCTCCTCACAACTTGCATTCCCACCCATCTTTGTATCATCAGCAAATTTGGCTACATTATACTTGGTCTCTTTGTGCAAGTCAGTAACATAGATTGTAAATAGGTGAGGCCCCAGCACAGATCCCTGTGACACCCCACTAGTTAGTTTGCCAACCTGAAAATGACCCATTTATCCCAACTCTCTGTTTTCTGTTAGTTAGCCAATCCTCACACCGCAAATGACTGTACAAAATTGTGTTAAAATTGTCTGTCATTCACAGATTTCTTTCTTCAATATAGCAGGCAAACCTCTAAAAGCCAACATGTAGCTTTGCCTCAGCACCCTCAAAGGCAGCTCAGCTTTCTTTGCTGACAGCAGCTTGTGAAACATCCAGTATTATGCAGATTTATGTTGTGGGTCCTTCTTGACTTGACAGTTGGATTCCTGCGCACTTTTTAAAATTCCTTCTGGGGAAGTGGGCGTCACTGGCAATGCCAGCAGTTATTGCCCATTCTTAGTTGCCCTTGATATGGTTGCCCTTCTTCTCTGACCGCTGCAGTCCGTGTGGTGAAGGTGCTCCCACAGTGCTGTTGGGGGCTCCCACAGTGCTGTTCGGGAGGGAGTTCCACAATTTTGACCCAGCAACAATAATAGGAGAAAAAACTTTGAAATAGTTTTACCTGTGTTCAGATCACACCACTCCAATAGCAGAGGGAGTTTTAATTCTGTAGCACTAGCCCAGAACTGCTGACCTGAAAGTTAACACGATCTTAAACCAACAAAAAACACTTGAGATCTGCATGCTCAATCGAAACTTATTTTTTCCCCCCAATTCTTAAATTGCAATTTTATTTACTTATTTATTACCTAACATAACCTCTCTGACCTCTGTTCTCTGAAATTTTAAGCTTGAAAAGCTATGAATTGTTTTCTTCTCTGCTGGCTCCATTTTGGAATTGAGACCAAGCTGAGGAAAATAAAAGTTAAAGCAAAATACTACGGAGCAGGTTCGAGGGGCCGAATGACCTACTCCTGCTCCTATTTCTTATGTTCTGTTCTTATAAAGACTTGCATTTATCTCGCGCCTTTCACGAGCTCAGGAAATCCCAAAGCGCTTTCTAGCCAATTAAGTACTTTTTGAAGTGTAGTCACTGTTGTAATGTAGGAAACACAGCAATCAATTTGCGCACCGCAAGCTCCCACAAACAGCAATGCGATAATGACCAGATAATCTGAGGTTTCTTTTGAGGAAGACAGCACATTTTACAGCAAAAAGGAGATGTTGCGGCTTTAAGGAGTTTAAACCAACAGGTCAGCCTAATTTATCCATTAATCAGTTTGTTGGTAAATAGGATGGTTAGTACACTTGCTGCAAAGGTAAGATATGGGCACAATACCATAATAACTGCACATAACTACAATGCAATCACACTCACTGGGTTTTCATGCTGACAATTTACAGCATCAAGCCCATCCAAACTTAAACTTCGGATAGAGGCGATGAGGTGAACCCAATATCTTCCCAGTAGGACACCAAACATTTTGTGGCACCATCGAGTGCATTTAATGCAGTATGATTACAGTGGTAATAAAGTAAGTGAGTGGGCAAAAATTTGGCAGATGGGAGTATAATGTGGGAAAATGTGAGGTTATCCACTTAGACAGAAAAAAATAGAAAAGCAAATTATAATTTAAATGGAGAAAAATTGCAAAGTGCTGCAGTACAGAGGGACCTAGGGGTTCTTGTGCATGAAACACAAAAAGTTAGTATGCAGGTACAGCAAGTGATCAGGAAGGCAAATGGAATGTTGGCCTTACTGCAAAAGGGGATAGAGTATAAAAGCAGAGAAGTCCTGCTACAACTGTACAGGGTATTGGTGAGGCCATATCTAGAGTACTGCATACAGTTTTGGTCTTCGTATTTAAAAGGATATACTTGCATTGGAAGCTGTTCAGAGAAGGTTCACTAGGATGATTCCGGAAATGAGGGGGTTGACTTATGAAGATAGGTTGAGTAGGTTAGGCCAAAACTCATTGGAGTTCAGAAATATGAGAAGTGGTCATATCGAAACATATAAGGTAATGAGGGGGCTCGACAAGGTGGATGCAGAGAGGATATTTCCACTCATAGGGGAAACTAAAACTAGGGGGCATAGTTGCAGAATAAGGGGCCGCCCATTTAAAACTGAGATGAGGAGGAATTTCTTCTGAGGGTTGTAAATCTGTGGAATTCTCTGTTGCAGAGAGCTGTGGAGGCTGGATCATTGAATACATTTAAGGCGGAGATAGACAGACAGTCAAGGGTTATGGGGAGCGGGCAGTGAAGTGGAGCTGAGTCCATGGTCAGATCTGCCATGATCTTATTGAATGGCGGAGCAGGCTCGAGGGGCCAAATGGCCTACTCCTGTTCCTATTCCTATTTCTTATGTTCTTATGTTACCACGCAGTAGAAAACAAAAACCATAACATTTTATATTGCTTTCCAATTTCTCCCCACCCCTGCCCCATCTATGACCTCGATTTTAACATGTCTTTTATTCAGATGAATAAATGATCAATATTACTCTAGAATTCTCTTAAATGCTGCAGGTAACCTGTCACACATTTTAGGAGAAGAAACCATACCAATATCTTCACCACTCTAGCGGCCCAAAATACTACAGATACAGCTTCCTCTGGAAAACCAACCTCAACTGTTGTTGATATACCCATCAGGAAAGGATGAGCAGACTGGGTCTCTTTTCACCTGAAAAGAGGCGGCTGAGGGGGTGACCCAATAGAGGTATTTAACATTCTGAAATGTTTTGATCGCATCGACACAGAGTGGGGAAGAGCATAACTAGAGGCCATCAATGTAAGATAGTCACCAAGAAATCAAATAGAGAAATCAGAAAGAACTTCTTTACCCTGAGAGTGGCGAGAATGTGGAACTCGCTACCACAGGGAGTGGTTGAGGCGAATAGTATAGATGTATCAAGGGGAGGCTAGACAAGCATATGAGAGAGAAGGGAATAGAGGGTTACACTAATAAGAGATAGATATGGGAGGCGCAAGTGGAGCATAAATACCAACATGGACTGGTTGGGCCGAATAGCCTGTTTGTGTTATATATTCAATGTAATTTTATGCAACTGTGAAGACCTAAACAAGACTCTTTCAAATCACAGGATCACTGATTTTAATTTATGCTGTGGTCTCAGTATTATTGATGCAATCATGCTCGCTCACACACACACACACACACACACATTTATATATAGCAAACACAAATGACAATGGACAAATGCTTAACGCCTTCTTGACATTAATGTATTCATATAACATCTGTCGGCTATTCTGACTCACACATGACCTTATTTAACATAAACTAGATGCTGACAGACTGTTTCTCCTGGCTGGAGAGCCCAGAACCAAAAGTCATAATCTCAGGATAAGGGTCAGCCATTTACGACTGAAATGAGGAGAAATTTCTTCACTCAGAGGTTTGTGAATATATTTAAGACAGAGATCGCTAGATTTTTGGGCATTGAGTGAATGAAAGGATGTAGGGCTAGGGTGGGAAAGTGGAGTTAATGTAGAAGTTCAACCATGAAAGAATGAAAGATCGGCCTAAAATTATATAGCGCCTTTCACGAACACCGGACATCTCAAAGCGATTTACAGTCAATGAAGTACTTTGAGTGCAGTCACTGTTGTAATGTAGGAAACGCGGCAGCCAATTTATGCACAGTAAGCTCCCACAAACAGCAATGTGATAATGATAATTTGTTTTTGTTATGTTGATTGAGGGATAAATATTGGCCAGGACACTGGGGATAACTCCCCTGCTCTTCTTCAAAATAGTGGCATGGGATCTTTTACATCCACCTGAGAGAGCAGACAGGGCCTCGGTTTAACGTCTCATCTGAAAGACGGCACCTCCAACAGTGCAACACTCACGGAGCACTGCCCTGGTGTGTTGGCCTAGATTTGTGTGCTCAAGTCTCCGGAGTGAGACTTGAACCCACAACCTTCTGACTTAGAGGCAAGTGCTACCCACTGAGCCATAGCTGGCATCTTGTTGAATGTTGCAGCCGGCTCAAGAGGCCATATGGCCAACTCCTGCTCCTATTTCTAATGTAGAACATCAGTGCTAAAATAGCAGATGGAGAAATGTCACAGAAAGATATATTCATCCACGATGATCTCAAACAGTACTTTCTAGCCCATAGAGCTTGGTCAAAAATAGTGTTGTCAGCTTCTGCCTGTAGCCAGAATCAGACAGGTGGAGGTCAGTTGAAGGCGAGGACGGAGCAAGATCACAACTCTGCAGTGCTGTTGATTATTAAGATGGAGAGTGACACAGTTAATTCAGAGACTAGGGTCCTGAAATTAAGGAAAGGTAACTTTGGTGGTATGAGACGTGAATTGGCTAGAATAGACCTGCAAATGATACTTAAAGGGTTGACAGCGGATCGGCAATGGCAAACATTTAAGGATCACATGGATGAACTTCAACAACAGTACATCCCTGTCTGGAGTAAAAATAAAACGGAGAAGGTGACTCAACCGTGGCTAACAAGGGAAATTAAGAATAGTGTTAGATCCAAGGAAGAGGCATATAAATTGGCCAGAAAAAGCAACAAACCTGAGGACTGGGAGAAATTTAGAATTCAGCAGAGGACAAAGGGTTTAATTAGGAGGGGGAAAGAGAGTATGAGAGGAAGCTTGCTTGGAACATAAAAACTGACTGCAAAAGCTTCTATAGATATATGTGAAAAGAAAAAGATTAGTGAATAACAAACGTAGGTCCCTTGCAGTCAGATTCAGGTGAATTTATAAAGGGGAACAAAGAAATGGCAGACCAATTGAACAAATACTTTGGTTCCGTCTTCACGAAGGAAGACACAAATAACCTTCCAGAAATAGTAGGGGACCGAGGGTCTAGTGATAAGGAGGAACTGTAAGATATCCTTATTAGGCGGGAAACTGTTCGGGAAATTGATGGGATTGAAGGCCATAAATCCCCGGGGCCTGATAGTCTGCATCCCAGAGTTTGTAAGGAAGTGGCCCTAGAAATAGTGGATGCATTGGTGATCATTTTCCAACAGTCTATCGACTCTGGATCAGTTCCTATGGACTGGAGGCTGGCTAATGTAATCCCACTTTATAAAAAAAGGGAGTGAGAGAAAATGGGTAATTATAGACCGGTTAGCCCGACATCAGTAGTGGGGAAAATGTTGGAATCAATTATTAAAGATGAAATAGCAACGCATTTGGAAAGCAGTGACAGGATTGGTCCAATTCAACATGGATTTATGAAAGGGAAATCATGCTTGACAAATCTTTCAGAATTTTGAGAGGATGTAACTAGTAGAGTGGACAAGGGAGAACCAGTGGATGTGGTGTATTTGGACTTTCAAAAGGCTTTTGACAAGGTCCCACACAAGAGATTGTTGTGCAAAATTAAAGCACATGGTATTGGGGGTAATGTACTGACGTGGATAGAGAACTGGTTGGCAGACAGGAAGCAGAGAGTCAGGATAAACAGGTCCTTTTCAGAATGGCAGGCAGTGACTAGTGGGGTGCCGCAGGGCTCAGTGCTGGGACCCCAGCTATTTACAATATACATTAATAATTTAGATGAAGGATTTGAGTGTAATACCTCCAAGTTTGCGGATGACATTAAGCTGGGTGGCGGTGTGAGCTGTGAGGAGGACGCTAAGAGGCTGCAGGGTGACTTGGACAGGTTCGATGAGTGGGTAAATGCATGGCAGATGCAGTATAATGTGGATAAATGTGAGGTTATCCACTTTGGGGGCAAAAATACGAAGGCAGAATGTTATCTGAATGGTGGCAGATTAGGAAAAGGGGAGGCACAACGAGACCTGGGTGTCATGGTACATCAGTCATTGAAAGTTGGCACGCAGGTACAGCAGGTGGTGAAGGCGGCAAATAGTATGTTGGCCTTCATAGCTAGGAGATTTGAGTATAGAGCAGGGAGGTCTTACTGCAGTTCTACAGGGCCTTGGTGAGGCCTCACCTGAAATATTGTGTTCAGTTTTGGTCTCCTAATCTGAGGAAGGACATTCTTGCTATTGAGGGAGTGCAGCGAAGGTTCACCAGACTGATTCCCAGGATGGCAGGACTGACATATGAGAAGAGACTGGATCAACTGGGCCTGTATCACTGGAGTTTAGAAGGATGAGAGGGTATCTCATAGAAACATAAAATTCAGACGGGACTGGACAGGTTAAAAGCTGGAAGAATGTTCCTGATGTTGGGGAGGTCCAGAACCAGGGGACACAGTCTAAGTATAAGGGATAAGCCATTTAGGACTGAGATGTGGAGAAACTTCTTCAGTCAGAGAGTTGTTAACCTGTGGAATTCCCTACCACAGAGAGTTGTTGATGCCAGTTCATTGGATATATTCAAGAGGGAGTTAGATATGGCCTTTACGGCTAAAGGGATCGGGGGTATGGAGAGAATGCAGGAAAAGGGTACTGAGGTGAATGATCAGCCATGATCTTAGTAAATGGTGGTGCAGACTTGAAGGGCCGAATGGCCTACTCCTGCACCTATTTTCTATGTTTTATGAAAATTCATTAAATAAATCGAAAAAAAAGATTAATGCGTCCATGTTATAAAACAAGTGATAACATTCAATTTTTAGAAACTGACTTTAGATTCACTCACTCTTTCCTGCATCCACACTCTACTACATTTCTAGAGCAATAAGCAACTAAAGTAGTCCCTAGAGAATGAAAGCATTGAGGTACAGGATGAAAAGGCAAGTAGGTGGAGTTGCAATCTATGAAAAATGGATCGGCCAGCTTGCCATAACAGTCCGAAGATTCTTCATGTTTTAAGCGAACACTCCCTGTACAAACAAGTACACAAACAGCTGGTTATAGATCAGCATAGTATAAACTTGGACATGTGGAACTGGCATAAACAACAAAATACTGCAATTAACTGGTTTCTCTCTAGCCAAGCTCTTTACTACACCTACCCGACAAGGTGAAAAATTGCCCAGGTACATCCTGTCCACAAAAAACCGAACAAATCCAATCTAGCCAATACTGACCTATCAACCTACTACATAAGAACATAAGAATTAGGAGCCCATGCCTGTAAGTAGCAAGTCCTGGACAATATCAAAGCTAAGGCTGGTAAGTGGCAAGTAACAGTCACGCCACACAACTGCCAAGCAATGACCATCTCCAATAGGAAAAAGCCTAACCACCTCTCTAGTCAATGGTATTACTATCACCAACACCGTCAACATCCTGGGGGTTACCACTGACCAGAAACTGAACTGGACCAGCCACATAAATACCATGGTTACTAGAGCAAGTCAAAAGCTGGATATTCTGTGGTGAGTGGCTCACCTTGTGTGTCCCCAAAGCCTCTCTACCACTTGCATGACACAAGCCAGAAGGGAAATGCTCTCCACTTGCCTGAATGGGTGCAATCGCAACACTCAAGAAGCTCGACACCATACAATCCAATTTCTCCGCATCTCCTCCACTGGCCTAAATGCACAGTGGGCATCTACGACACGCACTGCAGCAACTCACCAATGTTTCTTCAGCATTATATCTCAGACCCGCAACCTCCACCACCTAGGACAAAGGCAGCGGGTGCATGGGAACGCCATCGCATTCCCAAGTTTCCCTCCAAGTCGCACACCATCCCGACTTGGACATATAATTGGCATATCTTCATCGACACTGGGTCAGACTGCAGTGGCTCAAGAAGACCAAGCACCACCTTTTCAGGGCAACCAGGGTTGGACAATAATGCTGGCCTTGCCAACCACACCTACAACCCAAGAATGAATAAAAATGCTCTGCACATGGATCGAGAGATACCGAATACCACCTTGCGCCACTGCATGAAAAGTGTTCCAAGGTCGAATGTAGCATTTGCAACTGCACCAAAGTTAACAAACATGGAATCAGCTCAATACTTCTACCTTCATGTAGGGTTTTAATCTTTTGCACAATGTAGTCAACGAATTGTTCTCATTTAATGGGTTCAAAATCAGGACATTTTCGCTGGATCAAAAATAATTGTATTAATTATTTTGTTCCCAATGTCGAATAGTTTGTATGTCTGTAAAAACTACTCGACAACCTGACATCATACTGCAAAAATACATTTTAAAAGGTATCTCCTGTCTCACGCATTTGCTTGTGTCACAAATATGTGTCATGTCTGCTCATATAACGCACAAAGACAGTGGCATTCCGATGGTTAACCTGGACTTTTAAGCTTCCGCAAAATAAAACTCATTTGATATCGAAAAGCACCTTAGAACATAATACAAGAACATAAGAATTCGGAACAGGTGTAGGCCATCTAGCCCCTCGAGCCTGCTCCGCCATTCAACAAGATCATGGCTGATCTGGCCGTGGACTCAGCTCCACTTACCCGCCCGCTCCCCATAACCCTTAATTCCCTTATAGGTTAAAAATCTATCTGTGATTTGAATACATTCAATGAGCTAGCCTCAACTGCTTCCTTGGGCAGAGAATTCCACAGATTCACAACCCTCTGGGAGAAGAAATTCCTTCTCAACTCGGTTTTAAATTGGCTCCCCCGTATTTTGAGGCTGTGCCCCCTAGTTCTAGTCTCCCCGACCAGTGGAAACAACCTCTCTGCCTCTATCTTGTCTATCCCTTTCATTATTTTAAATGTTTCTATAAGATCACCCCTCATCCTTCTGAACTCCAACGAGTAAAGACCCAGTCTACTCAATCTATCATCATAAGATAACCTGCTCATCTCCAGAATCAGCCTAGTGAATCGTCTCTGTACCCCCTCCAAGGCTAGTATATCCTTCCTTAAGTAAGGTGACCAAAACTGCATGCAGTACTCCAGGTGCGGCCTCACCAATGCTTGAAGCTATCATTAAGGAAGAAATAGCGGGACATCTAGATAGGAATAGTGCAATCAAGCAGACGCAACATGGATTCATGAAGGGAAATCATGTTTAACTAATTTACTGGAATTCTTTGAGGATATAACAAGCATGGTGGATAGAGGTGTACCGATGGATGTGGGTATTTAGATTTCCAAAAGGCATTCTGTTTACAATAGCTTCAAGCATTTTCCCCACTACAGATGTTAAACTAACCGGCCTATAGTTACCTGTCTTTTGTCTGCCCTCTTTTTTTTTTTAAACAGAGGCGTTACATTAGCTGCTTTCCAATCTGCTGGTATCTCCCCAGAATCCAGAGAATTATGGTAGATTATAACGAATGCATCTATCTGCTATAACTTCCGCCATCTCTTTTAATACCCTGGGATGCATTTCATCAGGACCAGGGGACTTGTCTACCTTGAGTCCCATTAGCCTGTCCAGCACTACCCCCCTAGTGATAGTGATAGTGATTGTCTCAACGTCCTCCCTTCCCACATTCCTGTGACCAGGAATTTTTGGCATGGTTTTTGTGTCTTCCACTGTGAAGACCGAAGCAAAATAATTGTTTAAGGTCTCAGCCATTTCCACATTTCCCATTATTAAATCCCCCTTCTCATCTTCTAAGGGACCAACATTTACTTTAGTCACTCTTTTCCATTTTATATATCGGTAAAAGCTTTTACTATCTGTTTTTATGTTTTGTGCAAGTTTACTTTCGTAATCTATCTTTCCTTTCTTTATTGCTTTCTTAGTCATTCTTTGCTGTCGTTTAAAATTTTCCCAATCTTCTAGTTTCCCACTAACCTTGGCCACCTTATACGCATTGGTTTTTAATTTAATACTCTCCTTTATTTCTTTGGTTATCCACGGCTGGATATCCCTTCTCGTACCATCCTTCTTTTTCACTGGAATATATTTTTGAGCACTATGAAAGAGCTCCTTAAAAGTCCTCCACTGTTCCTCAATTTTGCCACCGTTTAGTCTATGTTTCCAGTCTACTTTAGCCAACTCTGCCCTCATCCCACTGTAGTCCCCTTTGTTTAAGCATAGTACGCTCATTTGAGACACTAGTTCCTCACCCTCAATCTGTATTACAAATTCAACCATACTGTGATCACTCATTCCGAGAGGATCTTTTACTAGGAGATCGTTTATTATTCCTGTATCATTACACAGGATCAGATCTAAGATAGCTTGCTCCCTTGTAGGTTCTGTAACATACTGTTCTAAGAAACAATCCCACATGCATTCTATGAATTCCTCCTCAAGGCTAACCCGTGCGATTTGATTTGACCAATCGATATATAGGTTAAAATCCCTCATGATTACTGCCGTTCCTTTTTCACATGCCTCCATTATTTCCTTGATTACTGTCCGCCCCACCGTGAAGTTATTATTTGGGGGCCTATAAACTACGCCCACCAGTGACTTTTTCCCCTATCTCCAATCTCCACCCACAATGATTCAACATTTTGTTCATTAGAGCCAATATCGTCTCTCACAACTGCCCTGATATCATCCTTTATTAACAGAGCTACCCCACCTCCTTTCCCTTCTTGTCTATCTTTCCGAATTGTCAGATACCGCTGTATGTTTAATTCCCAGTCTTGGCCACCCTGCAACCACGTTTCTGTAATGGCCACCAAATCATACCCATTTGTAATGATTTGTGCCGTCAACTCATTTACTTTATTTCGAATGCTGCGTGCATTTAGGTAGAGTGTTTTAATACTAGGTTTTAAACTATGATTTTTAGTTTTGACCCCTCCTGCAGTCCCTTTATATTCATACATATTGTCCCTTCCTATCACCTTGTGGTTTACACTTACCCCAGTGCTACTCTGCTCTATTGCCTCCTGCCTTTTGCATTCTTTCTTGGGGTCCTGTGCATCTGAGCTCTCACCCACTCTAACTAGCTCAGAGCCCTCTCCTGGGTTCCGAATATTCCTCGCAATGAGGCACCGAGCTTTCATGCTTGCCTTTTTATTACTTTGACCCTTTAGAATTTTGCTGTATATTGGCCCTTTTTGTTTTTTGCCTTGGGGATTCAGACACAATTGTAAACTGCGTGAGCGTCGATGCCCGTGCAATGTCACAGGCAAGAACAAATACTTGCCTTTGTCAATGCACCATTTTCAGCAAGGCACATCAACTCCGTCAGTCCAGCAGGTGACTGGGATTTGCAACCACTTGGACAGCCCCTGTATGTGTAACAGACTGAAGTACAAATATGCACTGGTTGCACTATGCAGCTTGCGTCAGTGAGAATTGGTCGATGCCAATTGCGTAGTGTTAATCGAGTGTGAAGTACCACGTTTTAATCCACTAAAGGCACTGCAACAATGCAAGTTGCTGTTGCTGAAACACAGTATAACTGCAGTCAAGCAGAGCAAAACTTATTTTTTTTGGAATATTTTTAATATAAGCTGATGAGAAGTCGGACCTCTGTCGACATTAATACGACACTGATGTTTTTGGGTGCTGACGAACAAGTTTTGCCCGCTGCGCGCAAACCCTCCTTCCCCCCCCCCCCCGCCCCGGCCAGAGAAAAAGCACAGGAGCAGGTAAAGAGTAGCTTTGAACAGTAACTGATCTTTAATACAGCATCACCCTCGTCATTTTGCGCAAATGTACTTGCTGCTCAACAACTGCGCTGTAAACCATAGAATCATGAGAGTTACAGCACAGAAGGAGGTCATTCAGCCCATCGTGTCTGTGCCGGCTGAAAAAGAGCTATTCTGTCTCATCCCACTTTCCAGCTCGGAGACGAGACACTATTCATTATTACATGAAGTCTCCGTGACAAGAAATCACAAGACAAAGCTTTCAATTTGTGCACCCCCTTAAATAATGAGCAAGGCAAAGATAGAGCATGTTTAAATGTTTATTTTGCACAGTCCTTTATGGAGTCGCCTCCTTAAAACTTCAAAGCTACATTCCCCCACCCCCCCCCCACCACACACTGTTGAATGTCATATTTAACCCTTCAAGTACTGAGCATTCTTTGTAGCCCGCACAGCTTGTGTATGTGCTATCGCCAATAGGTTATCTGCGACAAATGTTTTGACATAAAACAACAAGGGGAGTACAGTTAAGGGAATCATAGAATACTGCTCAATTCACCTTTACTGTGGGAACTAAAAAATGAAAAACTTATTGTAGCTTCATTTTGGTACAGAAATAATGGTACTTCTCAGTCACGATCTGGACTTGAGGGAAAGTAAAGACATGGGCTGGATTTTCCACTCCCTTGCATCTCTGTTAGCACCCCGGAGGGGCG
Organism: Pristiophorus japonicus; assembly: GCF_044704955.1. Classification (NCBI taxonomy): domain Eukaryota; kingdom Metazoa; phylum Chordata; class Chondrichthyes; family Pristiophoridae; genus Pristiophorus; species Pristiophorus japonicus. The sequence goes on from NC_091986.1 coordinate 205,342,232, forward strand.
GTAAAGGGCATTTCGGCAGGCGTCCAGCTTTTACTGCCCAGTCGGAAAATTCGGCTCATGGATTGCAGCGGTGCCCTGCCCTCTAGTTTCACTGGAATCATGACGTCAATCGTCGTGCAATGCTCCGGATGCAAAATTATGCCCAAACGTCTCATTATACGCGCCCCCCCCCACCCAGGAAATGCCTCAAAAACCAGGCAATCCCAGGGTGCAGCAGGTGGTATTAGCGGCGTATAATTGAGGGAGGAGGCTCCTACATCGCAGGTCACACTGACTGCAACAGTTGCGCACAGCACGCTGCGTGAAGCTCTGTCTCGAGAGTGGTACTTTTATCTGCCATTACAGTGTCCTTACATCGCTACTGAAAGAATTTAATGGGGGCATTATTGGTTCGCCAGTGTTTCATCCTCCATGCTATTGGTAGGTGGCAACAAGGGCTCTTGGCCATGTCGGGCCACAGAAGAGAGGCCAAAAATGTCTGGGGAGGAGGGCTTACCCCCATGAGTTTACAGGCCCCAATGCTCAGACCTCCAAGCTCTCTGAGGAGCAGTGTGCGAGAAGGCTATGCTTCCAAAAGGAAGTGCTGACAGAGATATGCCATCTCCTACAGGCAGACCGATGCCTGGACCATTCTGGAGGCAGCCTTCAATACTCCCCTTAACAGGTATCCAAATTAACTGTGGTGTGCTGCATCTTGCACAGCTTGGCCATCATGAGGGGCCAGGCATTGCCAGTGGAGATTGCAGGCCCACTTCAGGAGAACGATGACGAAGAGGAGCCTGGCAAGGCCCCCATTGGATAGCCACACCATCCACGGGGGAGGCAGCGTGGAGATGCTGCTGGACCAAGGTCATAATGGACCGGCTCCTAAATGGGGGAAATTGAGGGATGGAGCTAATACTGGACACGCTATGTGCCCCCATAAAGGCACATCTCTGGTGAACGTTGGAATAATGCACAAGACACCAATGGCAAAGGATGAATCATAACTTTTACTGCAACAAAGTAGCAAAAACTTCCCTCACCAAAAGAAAACCCATACAATACACAACTTTATGTTGCAGGGCACTGAACAACAATGAAGTTCCTTAAAACAACAAATCAATTTACAAGGGAAATAAACAAAAACCAGGGCAGCTACACAACAATGCCCTACACATTATTCTGGCTTGCCCTGCGCTTTTCCACTCCTACCCTTTACCCCGCTCCCACACCTGCTGCTCCTCCTCAATCAAGCCTCAGTGCCTACAGCAAGTCTGCTTGAGGGCTGCTGTGTAAGGGGGCAGACAGTGCAGATGGCCTAGGATGACGACCTGGACCAACTCTGCGCCCGGAAGGACCACCTGCGCCCTGGTAAGTTGAAACGCGTCTGCGCAATGCGTGACGTGTCGATCTTTTGTAACACCGAAATTTTCGGCTGGGGCGCAAAAGCTTCCTTGTGTAACGCTCAATTTTGCGACACCGATCGTGGAACCTCATTTTTTGCCAAATTTTGCAGGTGACGGCGCAAGCTTTTTCCAGGCAGCATCAGGATCCGTCTCTCCGCCATTACCGCCGTGAAGTCTCAAAAGCCGAAAATCCAGTCCATAGATTCGATCAGCCTAGGTTTCTTCATTAAAATTCCTTTTGAAGTTGTAGAGTTGGTCACATATTATTGTCATCATAGGCAGTCCCTCGGAGTCGCGGAAGACTTGCTTCCACTCTAAAAATGAGTTCTTAGGTGGCTGAACAGTCCAATACGAGAGCTACAGTCCCAGTCACAGGTGGGACAGACAGTCACTGAGGAAAAGGGTGGGTGGGACTGGTTTGCCACATGCTCCTTCCGCTGCCTGCGCTTGATTTCTGCATGCTCTCGGCGATGAGACTCGAGGTGCTTAGTGCCCTCCCGGATGCACTTCCTCCACTTAGGGTGGTGTTTGGCCAGGGACTCCCAGGTGTCAGTGGGGATGTTACACTTTATCAGGCTTTGAGGGTGTCCTTGAAACGTTTCCTTTGCCCACCTTTGGCTCATGTTCTGTGAAGGAGTTCCGAGTAGAGCGCTTGCTTCGGGAGTCTTGTGTCAGGCATGCGAACAATGTGGCCTGCCCAACGGAGCTGATCGAGTATGATCAGTGCTTCAATACTGAGGATGTTGGCCTGGTCAAGGACGCTAATGTTGGTGCATCTGTCCTCCCAGGGGATTTTCAGGATCTTGTGGAGACATCGTTGGTGGTATTTCTCCAGCGATTTGAGATGTCTACTGTATATGGTCCATGTCTCAGAGCCATACAGGAGGGCGGGTATTACTACAGCCCTGTAGACCATGAGCTAGGTGGCAGATTTGAGGGCGTGATCTTCAAACACTCTTTTCCTCAGGCGACCGAAGGCTGCACTGGCACATTGGAGGCAGTGTTGAATCGGGTCGTCAATGTCTGCTCTTGTTGATAAGAGGCTCCCGAGATATGGGAAATAGTCCACGTTGTCCAGGACTGCACCGTGGATCTTGATGACTGGGGGGGCAGTGCTGTCCGGCGGGGACAGGCTGGTGGAGGACCTTTGCCTTACGAATGTTTAGTGTAAGGCCCATGCTTTCTTACGCCTTAGTGACGACGCTGACTATGACTTGGAGTTCAGCCTCTGAATGTGCGCAGACGCAGGTGTCGTCTGCATACTGTAGCTCGACGACAGAGGTTGGGGTGATCTTGGACCTGGCCTGGAGATGACGAAGGTTGAACAGGTTCCCACTGGTTCTGTAGTTTAGTTCCACTCCAGCGGGGAGCTTGCTGAGTGTGAGGTGGAGCATAGCAGCGAGGAAGATTGAGAAGAGGGTTGAAGCGATGACGCAGCCTTGTTTGAGCCCAGTCTAGACGTGGATTGGGCCTGTAATGGATCCGTCGGTAAGGATCACGGCTTGCATGTCATCGTGGAGCAGGCGGAGGATGTTGACGAACATTTGGGAGCACCCGAAACGGAGGAGGACGCTTCATAGACCCTCGCGGTTGACAGTGTCAAAGGCCTTTGTAGGGTCAAAGAAGGCCATGTACAAGGGTTGGTGCTGTTCCCTGCATTTTTCTTGCAGCAGTCGCGTCGTAAAAATCATGACCGTCGTACCCCGTAGGGAACAAAATCCGCACTGTGACTCCGGGAGGAGCTCCTTAGCCACAGGGAGAAGACGGTTGAGGAGGACTCCAACAACGACTTTCCCAGTGACTGAAACCAGGGAGATTCCTCTGTAGTTGCCGCAGTCGAACTTGTCCCCCTTTTTAAAGATGTTTTCTTAATTAAAATTCCTTTTGAAGTTGCAGAGCTAGTCACATATTATTGTACTTCAATCTTTATATGTTGTCCCATATATCGTAAATTCAGTCACAGTTTTGGAATCTGCTGCAAGAATAAAATGTAAACTTGTCTGATTCAGACAACCAGTCCAAAAAATTAATTCTTTGACTTCAAATCGATAGCAAATCATGACTCAGATTATTAGCCTTCTGTCCCTTTCTTTCCGCAACTGAATGTGGCCATTTATCCCTCCTCGACGCCTTCCCGCGAGCCCAATTCTCGCTGCTATTCGTCGTCCGCCAACACCTCCCGATCGACTCGCGTGTTCTCGTAGAGAAACAGGAGGCGATCAACCTCGGCCGGGGCCAGCTGGTTGCGCTTGGCGCTCACCAGGTTCCCGGCCGCGCCGAACAGGCGCTCGGTGGGGATGCTGGTGGCGGGAATGCACCAGTACTTCTGCAGCAGTTTGCTGAGGGTGGGGAACAAAACCACGCGGTCCGACCACCAGCGCAGCGGGTCGGCACCCAGCTCCAGCACCTTCTGCGACTTGAAGTTGTTCAGCTCTTCCACCACCTGGGCGTGCCAGCCGTCTTGGTCTTCGGCGGCGCCGCCCACCTGCCCGAAGATCTCCGCCAGCATGAAGTTGATGCTGCCGGAGCCGCAGGGCTGCAGCGACGCCATGCGCTTCTTCGGCGGTGGCTCTTCGAGGGCAAAGCTCCCCTCGGCTCTCGCCGAGCCCTCCTTCCCCTTCTCCAGGAGGCCGATGGCCTCCTCCAGGATGTGGTTCTCGACCTGCTTCACCTGCGCGGCCAACAGGAAGGGGACTTTCTTGTACCTGGGATCGAGGAACGTCGCCGAGTGCAGGAAGAGCTCCAACTCCGGGGACAGCTGGTAGACGTCGGACAGCTCTTTGGCGATGGTCTCCTTCACGGCACCGAGCAACTGGGAGTCCGAGTCGTCCACTTTCAACGTGGAGTGCAGCAGGACGTGGAGGAGGGGCTTGACCGTGCTAATGATGGGGTACTTCCACCCGCCCATCATCACGGCGGCTTGTTGAAACGGCTGCAGCAATTCCACCAGCCCTTCTATGGTGTTCCACTCACCGGCCTCCGGCATCAAGTGGTAATTCATGCTGTCTTCCAAGAGCACGGCCGCGATGGCGGTTTGTTGCTCCCTCAGGCGCTGCAGCATGGACAGGGTGGTCCCCCACGTACTACAATCATTGACTAGCTGGTGCTGCAATAAATACTGCTGCCTCTGCTTCTCTCTCAACACATAGGCCGCCCGCGGTGTCACTTTGAAGTACTCCACCAGTTTGTTGCACCTCAGAAGCAGCGTGGAGAGTTTGGGGAGTTGGAGCGCCCGGTTGATCCCCAGGTTGATGGCGTGACCGAAACACGGCATGTGCACCGGCAGGTTCAGAAGGGAGCAGGCGCTGACCACATTCTCTCTGCCGCTGTTGGTCGTGGCGCCCAGCACGTTTTTGCTGATGCCCCATTCCCTGAAGGAGTCGACGAGGGCGTGCGCCAGGTTCTCCGCCGTGTACTCGTCCGCCACCTCGAAGGTGGCCAGGCACTTGGAGGCGAACTTCAGGCCGCTGGCCGCCCCGCCCAAGAAGTGGGCCGTCAAAGACATGTAGCAGCGGTTGCGACCCTGCGCCACCCAGAGATCGGCGGTCACACCGCACCACGCCGCCACAGCCAGCTCCTTCTCCACGGCAGCCCGGGTGATGTGGTACCGCTCCGGGATGGCTTTGGTCGAGAAATACTTCCGGCCGGGGAGCTCAAACCTCGGGTCGGCCATCTTAAGGAGCTTTTTGAACGTCGGCTCCTCTACCACAGAGACAGGATACAGCCCCTCGCAGATGAAGTTGGTGACCACAGACGTCAACTCTTGGTGCCGTTTACTGTCTTGGCTGTAGCAGGTCTTGAGGATCGCATCTTGGATGCTCGGGTGTGTGCCTTCGGACTCCGGTTTCAATAAGCTGGAGGTAAACGGCTCCCTTGCCTGCTCGGCATTGCTCTTGACCACTTGGTAGAAATCGCTGGGATGATTCTTCTCGAGGTGGTAGGCCAGGTTGGAGGTGTTTCCTGAGTAAGCAATTTGAGCCCGGCAAATTCGGCAATAGATTTTCTTCCACTGCATTATGCATCCTTCCGCGTCCGTGTCAAACCCAAAGTACTTCCAAACTTTACTTTTTGCTCTTGGGTGACACACCAGCTTTAGATCAGAGGCAGCGCATTCCGGAATATTGTTCTCCATGGCGCCTCACACGCAATTCTACACATGGAGCCGTCATTCACTTAACGTCAACCTGCCAACCAAAGAGAAGAGACGATATGACATTCAAGTTTCTTTTTTTTTTAAACAAAGACACACTATTAAGAGTTTATAGACTGTGGTCGAACATTAATAACCTACCTGATCAATTCCTAAGTACAAAGAAACGACAACACTGCAAAACACGAAGACAGGGCAACTCAAAAGGATGACTCGCGAGCCGACGAGCAAATTGGATTTGCCGAGCAAGTATGCCGACTGATGCGTTAAGACAGACGTACAGTGCAAAACCTGAAATGTTTAACGTATGGGCAGGCTTGCATACTGTTTACACACTGGCAGCTATTATCCTTGTCAGTCGCAAGATGCCAAGACGGTCACTGAAGATCGCCTTTGCAAAGTGGAAAGAAAGCCTTGCCGCGCCGATAACTACTCAAGAAGAAATGTTTCTGTTCAAAATTTAACACCTGCTCAACAGGCAGGAAAGACCGATTGCAGGTGAAAAATCTGCTGAGATTCTTGGTATGGGCTCACACAAGAACAACAGCCACTTGGACACGAGAGAAGGAGTAGTGGCCATCACACCCTAATATGAACTCAATGTCTTCGAAAGAAAGGTGAAAAGCTGGAGAGAAAAAAGATGTTAGTAGCCCACTCCACCAAGAGCAACATACTTGCTTTTGCACTGGAGCAGTTATTATTTGGGACAATTCAAGCAGAGCACCACACAAGTACCAGGTAATGACTAGCTCCAACAAGAGAGAGAGTCTAAACACCGCCCCTTGACATTCAACGGCATTACCGTCACCGAATCCCCCACCATCAGCATCCTGGGGGGTCACCATTGACGGGAAACTGGACCAGCCACATAAATACTGTGGCTACAAAAGGTCAGAGCTGGGTATTCTGCGGCGAGTGTCTCACCTCCCGATTCTCCAAAGCCTTTCCATCATCAGGGGTTTGATGGAACACTCTCCACTTGCCTGGATGAGTGCAGCTCCGACAACACTCAAGAAGCTCGACACCATCCAGGGCAAACCAACCTGCTTAATTGGCACCCCATCCACCACCTTAAACATTCACTCCCTCCACCTCCGGCGCACCGTGGCTGCAGTGTGTACCATCTACAAGATGCACTGCAGCAACTCTCCGAGGGTGCTTCCACAGTGACTGAACTCACTCACAACCACCCTGTGCAGCCCAGTGAAGTCCTTTCACTTTCACTGCCTTGCACGGGCATCTTCGCCAGCAACTGAGCAAGGTAGCAGCCGCGTGTGGAAAAAGTTGCGCGCCACAACTTTTAACACACGCAGTTGCTTAAAAGCAGAGCAGGTCCTGCAGATGTGGCGTGGGAATACAAACAAGGTGATTTCTACAGCTTCAGAAGCTGCAGTCAGGATTGCGAACCCAGGATTCGTGATGCCAGTTTTGGTTGTGTACGCTGGCTAAATGTACCGCTTCAACAGAGAAATGAATAGCAAGTCATACAGGTAATAGCACAGTCAGTGCCATATAGTGCAGCACTTCGATATTTAGAGAGAATATACAGCATAGAAACAGACCATTCGGCCCAACTTGTCCGTGCTGGTGCGCATACACCGCACGAGTCCCCTCCCATCCAATCTACCTCTTCTCAGCCTCACAGCGTATTTTTCTATTCCTTTCTCCCTCATGTACTTATCTAGTTTCCTTTTGAAAGCATCAAAGCTATTTGCCTCAACCACTTCCTCTGGCAGCAAGTTCCACTTTCTAACCAGTCTCGGGGGTTAACCCTTCAGGTTGTGTTTCAAAAGACCGCCTCTCCATTTACAAAACAAACAACTATTACAGTGGAAGTTTCCAATGTCTATGTACTCATTTTAAGTTTGAAGCAGCGAGTTGTGATGATGATAACTGGTGGAAGTGGCCGGAAGGTGCTGCTGGGTCCGACTGTCCAGGGAAGATGCATCATCACATGGGTGGAAAAGACTGTATCTCGTCAGCCATTAGTTCTGCTCCCTCACACTAACCAGTCAGGGCTTCAAACTCCTTGCAAAGAATTCTCTCAGAGGAAAAAGGGGAAAAAAAAAGGCAGAAACAAACCAAACAGCTTTCCAGTTCTTGGGTCACTCCCATAGCTCAGTGGTTGCCAAGTCATACAGACCAGGTGGATTCCAAGTTCAATCTCAGTATCAGATCGGAGCCGGTCTCACACGGAGCTGATCCCCATCAGGAGGTCCGAGCAACATCCCTAGGTTAGCTGGGGAGAGGGGGCAAGTCAGCCAGGGTTCCTGGTCCCGATTGTGACCTCTGCTGGAAACGGCAGGTCAAAGGATATCTGGCGAGGACAGAATTAGGCTTGGCTACGATGCATTCCAAGTGAGATTAGCCCATCAGTATTCACTGTCCGAGCGGAGACGTGAAGGTCAGCCAATTGGGCAAGCTACAAGAGGGCAGCGGGCACCCGTCGAATGGTAACCCAGCACAAGGCAGCGCATTCAGAAGATGACTGAGGAAAATCAGAGAGATCATAGGATTTCAGGAACAGGAGTAGGCCATTCAGCCCCTCGAGTCTGCTCCGCCATTCAATGAGATCACAGCTCATCTGTGACCTAACTCTATACACACGCCTTAGCCCCAGATCCCTTAAAATTTGGTGAACAGAAATCTATCAAACTTAGATTTAAAATTAACAAGTGATCTAGCATCAACTGCCATTTGCAGGATTGTGTTCCAAACTTCTACCACCCGTTACGTGCAGAAGTATCTTTTAAAACTTCATTCCTGAAAGGCCTGGCTCTAATTTCTAGGCAATGTCCCCTAGTCCTAGATTCCCCAACCAGCAGAAATAGTTTCTCTCTATCTAGCCTATCAGTTCCCCTTAATATCTTGAAAACCTCGATCAAATCACCCCTTAATCTAAATTCCAGGGAATACAACCCTAGTTTGTGTAATGTCTCCTCGTAATTTAGCACTTGGGAGTGCAGGTATCATTCTGGAGAATCTATGTTGCACCCGCTCCACTGTAGCATGAAACATAGAAACATAGAAAATAGGAATAGTAGGCCATTCGGCCCTTCGAGTCTGCAACACCATTCAATATGATCATGGCTGATCCTCTATCTCAACACCATATTCCCGCTTTTTCCCCATACCCCTTGATGCCTTTTGTTTCTAAACTTTTAACCCCTTGTATTTTAATCCTCTAGATATAAAGGCCAGCATTCCATTAAGACCTTTTGATTATTTTTTCCATGACAGAAAAAAAAGTTAAAAGAATTCACAGTAATTCATAGTGACCATTCAAATGTGTTCATGACACTAAGCCTGAGCACTTTTAACTCATTAAGCAGAGTTATGACACTCTTGCGTGCAATCCCTTCAGTAAATCGTGATGTCTCTGCTTAATGCAAACTGATGGACCAGAAATGTAATTTGTCATTTCAATTTTAACTGTCCACACGTCATTGACCATCAGATTAGTCGTAGGAATATAATTTAGATTACCGCAGTGTTGGCCTTTGAACCACTCACAAAATTGGCTTATTGGCATTGGTCTGCGTGAAAGATTAACAAGGGCAGATACCCAAGCTCCTGGACTGTATTGCACTGAGGCACTGCTGCTTTAACACAACTCACAGGGCCCTTTCCAGAGAGACATCGGGAGCAACAACTTGTATTTATATAGTACTGTTAATGTAGAAAAACGTCCCAAGGCACTTCACGGGAGTGTTCTAAAACAAAATTTGACACCGAGCCACAGGAGGAGATATTAGAGCAGATGACCAACTAGATAGGTTTTAAGCAGTGTTTTAAAAGAAGAGAGAAGTAGAGAGGCGGAGAGGTTTAGGGAGGGAATTCCAGAGCCAAGGGCCTTGGCAGCTGAAGGCACGGCCACCAATGGTTGAACAATTATAATCAGGGATGCTCAAGAGGGCAGAATTGGAGGAGCGCAGACATCTCGGGGTGGGGGGAAAGAGAGCGAGAGAGAGAGCTGGAGGAGGTGAGGCCATGGAGGGATTTGAAAACCAGGATGAGAATTTTAAAATCGAGGTGAGAGCCAATGTAGGGAGCGACATGTCTTGTCGTCATAAAGCTTCTTAGAGTCTCTTTCATAAAATGCCCCCACCATTAAAGGAGCCATAAAGTAACACGCATGGGCACTGCATCATTATATATATCCAGTGCTGTCACTGGGGGGAGGGGAGTTAGAATCCTCTATAGCATATGATTTCACTCATGTGAAGTTCCTTTGTGCAGTAATTTAACACAAGTTGTTAATCAGTTTATTATAAACCACTGTTAAAATACAAAAAGCAATTTTTCACAGTCACGTTAATCAGAGTGCTGCCAGAAGAAATTCTATCCCGAAGTTTATTTAATACTAGTCGTATTCCCGTGGTGATCCACACACAGAGTCAAAAGCAAGTGTAACGTTCAAAAGAAGTGCAATATCAAGGGACTATAGGACCAGGACATGGAAATGTACGTCAATCCCCATTTTTAAAAATAATTCATTCCTGGGATGTGGGCACCGTTGGCAAGGCCAGCATTTATTGCCCATCCCTAACTGCCCTTGAGAAGGTGGTGGTGAGCCGCCTTCTTGAACGGCTGAAGTCCGTGTGGTGAAGGTGCTCCCACAGTGCTGTGAGGGAGTGCCAGGATTTGGACCCAGCGACGATGAAGGACCGGCGACAAATTTCCAAGTCAGGGCGGTGTGTGACTTGGAGGGGAACCTGCAGGTAATGGTGCTCCCATGCGCCTGCTGCCCTTGTCCTTCCAGGTGGCAGAGGTCGTGGGTTTGGGGGGGTGGGGAGGGGGGGGGGTGGGGAGTGGGGGGGGGTGGGGAGTGTTGAAGAAGCCATTTTAAAGTCATTCATTCTGTCCTTATTTCAATATAGTACTTTGATTATTTATAGCTAAATAACTAAACTGAGAGCAATTTGGAAGGCAGGGTAGCAGTGTTGGTTGGAGCATAGGAGTGCAGGTGAAGGATCGGGGAAATATGAAACTAAACTACAACAGCCTTGCTGGAAGGGTGGAAATACAGAACAGCAAGTTTGTCTAGGAAGCTTCAATCCGTTCTAAGTGAAAGCTGACAATGCTATATTATTTTTTTTTAATTTCCCACTGACCCATCAATTGGATTTAGATACTGAGGGAATTAAAGGATATGGGGATAGTGCAGGAAGGTGGAGTTGAGATAGATGATCAGCCATGATCTCATTGAATGGCGGAGTAGGCTCGAAGGGCCGAATGGCCGACTCCTGCTCCTATTTCTTGGCCTAGATTTGCGCCGACTTTGTGACCGGGTTTGCGCCACAATTTGAACCTTCCGCGGCGAAAATCCGGTCGGCGGGATTCTCGGCTTCCACGTAACGCCGGGGAGAGGAGCAGCGACGTGCAACTTTGCTTGCGTCGCACTTTCGGCTCTCTCGGGACCCGTACGCCGCGCCCAGAATACCGACAGGGTCAAACCTGTCGGTGCAGCCCTGCCAGCAGAAGTAAGTATGAAGACCTGCAAAAAGGCAAGTTACAGTTTTATTTTTTTTTATTATTTCTCTGCGATTTAGTAGGTAAGGGTTTTTTGAATTAAAAAAAAAATGTTTTTTGCAATTTTTTTTTGTTCCCCATCCCCTCCCAAGGCCTCTCTCGCAGCGCTACCGGCCCCGGACTAAGATTACCGAAACTCGCGGTTTGCGATGCAAATCCTCGTGCAACATCAACTTTACCGATGACGTCAAGGCCTAAAAACGGTAATGCAGCAAAAACAGTAACTTTAGTGTAAAACTACCGAAATCTAGCCCCTTGTGTTCTTATTATGTATAAATATGGACCATCGGAAATTAGAATGGAACTAGCTAATGAGAGTTTGTAGGCAAGTGGGGGACTGCTCCTGGGCATGGCCAAGGGGGCCATCAACCGGTCCAGGCAGTCGCTCAGCCAGACTGCCTGCCTGCCTCTCTTCCGCGGGTACATTCGAGCCAGAGTGTCCCTGCAGATGGAACACACTGTGTCCACCGGTACGCTCGCGGCCTTCCGTGAGAGGTGGGCACCGGAGGGACTGGAGTGCATCATCACCCCCCCGGCAACTAAATTTTAATTTGATTTAAGTTTGTGGTAAAAAGTTAATTTGTTTATTTGTCGGTTTTAGTACCCCCCATTAATAAGGGGGCACTTGATTTATAGTTTTGCAATAAAATAATTGTAGGCAAGTGCGTGCAGGCAGATAAAACTTTTAATAATTTGTAGATTGGTTGCAATTCATTATAGAGAAAGAGAGTCAGTTAACCCAATACATTTTGTGTCGAGTATTATTAGTTTGTCGTCTCATTGTTCTCCGCATCGCCACATCCAGAGGCAGATTTGTAACCGGTAGTGCTTCACCCTAGCGTTACATAGTTTAAAAAAAGACAAAATCTTTAAAATATAAAATAAAAAATCGACTTCTGGGTGCTAGTCGTGATTCAAGTCAGCGCGTTACACAAAGCTTCACATACTGATCATTACATTGCCTGAATGCCCAGTGACAAAACCAATCAGTATCATAGCAAGGGACAGGTACACTAGAGACTATTCATATTGTGAAAAACTGGGCATCGCCAATTGCAAAAACACATTCACTACTGAAGCAATTCATATTTAACAACTGGAAAATATTCCTAGATAGATTTCTAAACATGCTGGGAACCTCACTTGCAAGGCTATTGAAGCCATTTTTGCAACATGTAAAATGCAGCAACTACAGTCAAGATGTCGGACATTTTCCCCACAGATATTTGTAGTTCATTTTGCCCCACCACAACGTAGTGAATAAGAACAAAGTCTGAAAAGACACAAGGACATTTGGCCCATCAAGCCTCTTCCATAGATTATATTATTCATGTATTTTACATATAATTACATCGAATGTACAGAACAGAAGCAGGCCATTTGACCCATCTTGTTTACAGACATCTGTTTAGCTCCTTCAGTGCCGTGATGAATAAACAACTGTTGTTCACCAGGACAAACACAAGGAAAAAAACTTGTATTTACATAGTTTTGTTTTAAAATGGTATCCCAAACATTGCACGGTGTTTCAAATACAATCAATTTACAATTCAAAATCATGAGGGGTCTGGGCAGAGTAGATAGAGAGAAACTGTTCCCTTTATCCACCCATTGGCAGAAGGGTCGAGAACCAGAGGACACAGATTCACGGTGATTGGCAAAAGAACCAAAGGCGACGTGAGATAAAACTTTTTTTGCGGAGCGAGTGGTTAGGATCTGGAATGCACTGCCTTAAAGGGTGGTGGGAGACAGACTCAATCGTGGCTTTCAAAAGGGAGTTGGATAAGTACCTGAAGGAAAACTATTTGCTGGGCTGAGGGGAATGGGCAGGGAGTGGGACTAGCTGAACTGCTCTTGCTGAGAGCATGAGCTCGAAGGACCCAATGGCCTTCTTCCGTGCTGTAACCATTCTCTGATTCTAATGCAATGCCCATTGTTATGTAGCAACTATTCCATGCATATCAAGATCCCGAAGATAGCAATACAAAAAGTGGCCATGTAAAGTCTATTTGTGATGCTGCCCGAGGACAAGTATTGGGTAGGTCAGCGGAGAACTCGCTGCTCTTATTTCAACAGCTCCATCGGATCTTTTAAAATCCACCTAAACCAACAGAACAGGTTATTTGGAGCCCATTCATTTCTCATCTGTAGGACAGCACTTGGAACAGCACTCCTTCAGTACTGCAATGGGGGTTAACCTCGATTATATCCTGGAGTGAGGCTTGAACACACAACATTCTGACAAGGCAAGAGGAGTATTTAGAAATGATTTTCTAGCTATCTTGGATTATTATGATGTCATCTGAGTAACTTTATTATAATCTATTATAATAGTGCAAGCTGTGGCTCAGTGGGTAGCACACTCGCCTCCGAGTCAGAAGGTTGTGGGATCAAGTCCCACTAGCACATAAATCTAGGCTGACATTCCACTGCAGTGCTGAGGGAGCGCTGCACTGTCAGAGGTGCCGTATTTCAGATGAGATGTTAAACTGAGACCCTGTCTGCCCTCTCAGGTGGACGTAAAAGATCCCATGGCACTATTTCGAAGAAGAGCAGGGGAGTTATTTATTCCTCAATCAACATAACAAAACAGACTATCTTGTTTTTAATCACATTGCTGTTTGTGGGAGCTTGCTGTGCGCAAATTGGCTGCCGCGTTTCTTACATTACAACAGTGACTACACTCCAAAAGTACTTCATTGGCTGTAAAGTACTTTGAGCCGTCCGGTGGTCATGAAAGGTGCTATATAAATGCAAGTCTTTCTTTTAATATTGTGGGGGGGTGGGGGGAAGTTCAGCATCGCATTGTGTGAATTATCTTAAAAGAAAAAATAGCCAGTTGAAGCAGCACAAATTTCACAAGCTAGATCATCATCTGTCTGAAATAACTTGGCAAGACACATGAAACTCACATCCTTCAAACGACTCCATCATGCGTCACCACAAAGCGAACGGCAAATTATTGTCAATTGATTTCGCGCTTTCACAAGAAATCTCATACAGAAAACGTACAAGTCAGTATACATCAGAAATAATACCAGCTATCTCTACAAGAATGTCAACCTAGTTTCCAGTTTATAACAGTTCTACAGGGTGGGGGTAGGGGGCCGGGGGAAAGAGAGGGAGAAAACACATGGACCTAGTTCAAAAGACTGACAAGCCCACAGAATTACTTTACAGAGGGTGGTGGAAATAATGAAACCGGCTTCTCAAGGAAGCAATAGAGACAAATAGTGTCAGCCAATTCAAGATGGAACTGGACAAGACGTTTGCCAGAGAGAGCAATTAAAATATAGATCGTGTATAGTATTTTTCAAGCTCCAAGGCAAACCAGTCAATCTCTTCTTGTGTGCACTATACTGTTCCCATGACGTTCACCAAACGTTTGATTAGACCAGAGACTTGACACAAAATAAAATCTAGGCTGACACTCCAGTGCAGCGCTGCACTGTCAGAGGTGCCGTCATTCGGATGAGACGTTAAACAGAGGCCCCCGTCTGCTCTCTCAGGTGGACGTAAAATGATCCCGTGGCACTATTTTGAAGAAGAACAGGGGAGTTATCCCCGGTATCCTGGCTAATATGTACCCCTCAATCTGGCCATCATCACATTGCTGTTTGTGGGAGCTTGCTTGTGCAAAAATCGGCTGCCACATTTCCCACATTACAACAGTGATCACACTCCAAAAGTACTTCATTGGTTGTAAAGCGCTTTGAGATGTCTGGTGGTCATGAAAGGTGCTATATAAATGCAAGACTTTCTTTCTTTAGGCAGACCTCCGTCTGTTGTGAACATTATTTTTTATAGTTTGGGATCTGGGAGTTATGCCTCTGCGCAGCTTCCGGTAGCTGCTGGTTCGTCGGCAGGAGATACTCTGATCTGGCAAATACAAGGCTCTACTTTATTTTCTCATCCCTGCAGCATCACTACATTGAGAACGAGACTGACTGCACCATCTTCGACCCCAACACAATTCTTTCCGATGGATTTCAAACCTTCGCACCTTCAATCTGTCCTTGCAGCTCCCAAACAACCGGTGACCTCCATGTGTCACACTTTCCTCCATTTATCACACTTTCCTCCATTTATCTTACTTCTTGCCACCAACTCCAAAGTTGGAAAAGAAACAGCAATTCTTTAAAGCTGAGAGAGGGGCACGTTTGCTGACTATGCCAAGCTGGACATCCTGCAAGGTAATTCTGCTTCCTTCCATCCAAAGCTCTCAATAAAAATGTAACCAAGAAATCAACTCCTCTGTGAGCACTGATTGCCGGCCTGCAGAGCAGGGAAGGCAGAGAGAGACGAGATTGAATAGTCCTCACTTGACATGCACACACCAGAGAGCGGTGCACAGCATATCAGAGGAAAAGAGTGCTCAAAGACCAGGCCCTCAAAACTGCCACCAAGCTCATGGTCTACAGGGCTGTAGTAATACCTGCCCTCCTGCATGGCTCAGAGACATGGACCATGTACAGTAGACACCTCAAGTCGTTGGAGAAATATCACCAACTGTGCCTCCGCAAGATCCTACAAATCCCCTGGGAGGACAGACGCAGCAACATTAGCATCCTCAACAAGGCCAACATCCCCAGCATTGAAGCACTGACCACACTTGATCAGCTGCGTTGGGCAGGCCACATCGTTCGCATGCCAGACACAAGACTTCCAAAACAAGCGCTCTACTCGGAACTCCTTCACGGCAAACGAGCCAAAGGTGGGCAGAGGAGACATTACAGGGACACCCTCAAAGCCTCCCTGAAAAAATGCAACATCACCACTGACACCTGGGAGTCCCTGGCCAAAGACCGCCTTAAGTGGAGGAAGTGCATCCGCGAGGGCGCTGAGCACCTCGAGTCATTGCCGAGTAATCAAGCGCAGGCAGCGGAAAGAGCGTGCGGCAAACCAGTCCCACCCTCCCTTTCCCTCAATGACTATCTGTCTCGCCTGTGACAGGGACTGTGGTTCTCGTATTGGACTGCTCAGCCACCTAAGGACTCATTTTAAGAGTGGAAGCAAGTCTTCCTCGATTCCGAGGGACTGCCTATGATGACAAGGCATTTGGGATCCACAATGAAGGCACATGACATCAAAGTAAGCACGAGGGTGGCTTTTAATTTGAGCACAGACATGTAAAACTAAGTATCAGCAAGAGATGGTGCGCACCCCTCTACAAATATATTGGACGCAGCATTCACCAGTAATCAATCTCCAGGGTATGACCATGATATATGGCTCATTCAAAGAGTCAGCACTGGCACGATGGGCCGAATGGCCTGCTTCTGCGCTGTATGATTCCATAGAGTCTTACACAACATTTAATTACTTTAGTGAGCTTCATCCAGTATCAAATGACATGAGGCAAATACACAAGAAGTGAAGAAACGGCATGTAAAAGAACTGCAAAGTTAAAATAACACACCAGTTACAATCAGAGCGTGTGCTATTTTGACACCAGGTCTAAATTTTCACACTAGGTCCGCTATCAACTGTGAAGAAGATAACCTGCAATATAACTACAGCGGAACCCCCATCACTGTCCCAAGTTCTCAGCCAGAACGGTCACCGGAAAAAATCTTTGTCACAAGCAAGAACCGTAATTTTTCTTCAATAAAAGCAGAAAATGCTGGGAACACTCATCTCTGTGGAGCCCTTTCATCAGTGTTACCAGTACTTTCTGCGTTTAATTCAGATTTTCAGCATCCATGGTATTTTGCTTTCCTTGTGATGTTTCTCTGGTTTTCATTGTGTCAGCTGTGGCTCAGAGGGTAGCACCCTCGCCTCAGAGTCAGAAGGTTGTGGGTGCGTATACCACTCCTGAGCATGGGGCAGAAAAATCTAGACTGGCACTCCAGTGCAGTACTGAAGGAGTGCTGCATGGTCTTTCGGATGAGATGTTAAACCGAGGCCCCATCTGCTCTCTCGGGTGGATGCAAAAGATCCCGTGGCACTATTTCGAAGAAGAGCAGGGGAGTTCTCCTCGGTGTCCTGGTCAATATTTATCCCTCAAATCAACGTCACCAACATAGATTATCTGGTCATTTATAGCATTGCTGTTTGTGGGAGCTGTGTGCAAATTGGCTGCCACGTTTCCTACGTTAGAACAGTGACTACACTTCGAAAGTACTTCATTGGCTGTAAAGCGCTTTGGGACAGCTGGTGGTCATGAAGGGTGCTACATGCAAGTCTTTTTTTTGTATTTTATTGGTCTTCATTCCTGTGAAGAATATAGTACAATACTTACAAAACTGAAACTTGGTAACCTTCAATTCTCCATCAGTTTCAATTACTTATTACAACAAGGATTTAGCCCTTCTGAAACTCTTATTTGGAGTGATTTCATGGTGCTGTCTAAAACTAGTTTAAAAGCACTCGTGGTTAGAGTGGTGGCAATAATCTGTGGTGATGAATACGAGCAATGCGTCAATATTGAAACACAATTAGTTTCAGTGAATATTTTCCCGTAGCATATTGCTCCAAATGCATTTTAAAAGCCTAATGGCAACACTGCAATCTGTATCTTTCCATATTATACAAATGAACGTTTTTTTTAAAACCTAGGCAACAAATTCCTGGCTGCAAAGTAATCACAGGATCCGAGCCAGTTACAAACAGCTCCAGCTTCGCTCTGCAACCTTGTAAATCACTCGCAAATGAATTTACTATTCTAGAGTAAATCTATCCCGAGTTGATTCTGCAGAGTACAAAAGGTCATGCAGGCAAAAGATCCCAGGGCACTATTTCGAGGAAGAGCAGGGGAGTTATCCTCGGTGTCCTGGCTAATATTTATCCCGCAACCAGCATAACAAAAACAGATTATCTGGTCATCATCATCCTTGATCAGATCAGCCAGGAGCTAAATGGCGGAACAGGCTCAAGGGGCCAGATGGCCTCCTCCTGCTCCTATTTCAAACGTTCTTGTGCTGTTTGTGGGAGCTTGCTGTGCGCAAATTGGCTGCTGCGATTCCTACGTTAGAACAGTGACTACACTTCAAAGGTACTTCATTGGCTGTAAAGCGCTTTGGGACGTCCTGAAGTCGTGAAAGACGCTATATAAATGCAAGTTCTTTATTTTCTCAGTCAACATTGAGCTTTAACTAGTATTCGGATTCCGGCGAGCAGAGCAGTGTGCCCACAACAAAGACCTTGGTTCACCTCAGCTCCAAACACAGTGTGAAGCCAGGGGTATAAGTTGAGTCCACCAGCCTCCACATCACTCATTTATCACACTGGAACAGTGCCCGACTCAATTTTACACCTTGACATAACTTCTCGTCCATCGAAAAAAATACGGAAGGTATCCAGAAGCACATGGATGTTATGAGCATCTATAATTAGTGACCGCGTTTAAAATGGAACCAGACTAGAGTCACAATCCGGCCCAACAACCCACAAGTAGGATAAGCTTCATCTGTTACACCACTCTACACATTTTTTTTTTTTAAGTGGAAATATTCCTAGTAAACGAGTCATTTATAGCAGAGGACAATTTGGAAGTTTTGCTTACTCAAGCCACTAATCTTCATCCCTCGTCCGAGTTCTACATTAACTAAAATAAGCTGGATATGTCTGAGCCTAACTGCATAGTGGTGGCATCACAACATGTACAAAAACTTGATTTTGCTTTTGCAGCTTTCTCTGTACAAAAGGAGAAGACTAATCTTGAGGTACAGAGAGGCCAAAGGGAAACGCTGAAACCAAACACAGGAAGAATGGCACTGGGCAAAACTGAATCTGAATTCAGAGAGCAAGAACACCGGGGCATTACTGGCACCAAATAGGGAAAGCACACGCTGAGGAACAATGGCACCAAATACAAAGAAAGCAGGAACACAAGGCAAGGTTAGAACTGGATTGGAGAGAGAGAGAGAGAGAGAGAGAGAGAGAAATGAACATGGAGCAGTGTTTGATCAAAATACAGGGAGGAATACACAGGGCAAAACTGGAGCCGAATATCGAGAGAAAAAAAATATGGCAATAGAAGCAAATTAAGAGAAAAAAAAACAGAGGGTAACATTGAAACCAAATACCGAGAGAGAGAAAAAACACCAGATAACACTGAAACCAAATAGTATGTGCGAGAGGGGTAACACAGGACAATATTAGAACAGAATACAGAGAAAACACACACTGGATAGATGGATGGATAGATAGATGTGTGATAGAGATAGATAGAGAGGGATTAGATAGATAGATTAGATAGATAGAGAGATTAGAGAGAGAGAGAGAGATTAGATAGAGAGAGAGATTAGATAGAGAGAGAGAGAGAGACAGACAGAGACAGACAGGTTAGCTAGATGGAGATGAGAGAGATATGGAGAAAGAGATTAAATAGAGAGAGAGACAGGGAGAGTTAGAGAGAGAGAGAAACATAGAAACATAGAAAATAGGTGCAGGAGCAGGCCATTCAGCCCTTCTAGCCTGCACCGCCATTCAATGAGTTCATGGCTGAACATGAAATTTCAGTACCCCCTTCCTGCTTTCTCGCCATAACCCTTGATCCCCGAGTAGTAAGGACTTCATCTAACTCCCTTTTGAATATATTTAGTGAATTGGCCTCAACTACTTTCTGTGGTAGAGAATTCCACAGGTTCACCACTCTCTGGGTGAAGAAGTTTCTCCTCATCTCGGTCCTAAATGGCTTACCCCTTATCCTCAGACTGTGACCCCTGGTTCTGGACTTCTCCAACATTGGGAACATTCTTCCTGCATCTAACCTGTCTAAACCCGTCAGAATTTTAAACGTTTCCATGAGGTCCCCTCTCATTCTTCTGAACTCCAGTGAATACAAGCCCAGTTGATCCAGTCTTTCTTGATAGGTCAGTCCCACCATCCTGGGAGTCAGTCTGGTGAATCTTCGCTGCACTCCCTCAATAGCAAGAATGTCCTTCCTCAAGTTAGGAGACCAAAACTGTACACAATACTCCAGGTGTGGCCTCACCAAGGCCCTGTACAACTGTAGCAACACCTCCCTGCCCCTGTACTCAAATCCCCTCGCTATGAAGGCCAACATGCCATTTGCTTTCTTAACCGCCTGCTGTACCTGCATGCCAACCTTCAATGACTGATGTACCATGACACCCAGGTCTCATTGCACCTTCCCTTTTCCTAATCTGTCACCATTCAGATAATAGTCTGTCTCTCTGTTTTTACCACCAAAGTGGATAACCTCACATTTATCCACATTATACTTCATCTGCCATGCATTTGCCCACTCACCTAACCTATCCAAGTCACTCTGCAGCCTAATAGCATCCTCCTCGCAGCTCACACTGCCACCCAACTTAGTGTCATCTGCAAATTTGGAGATACTGCATTTAATCCCCTCGTCTAAATCATTAATGTACAATGTAAACAGCTGGGGCCCCAGCACAGAACCTTGCGGCACCCCACTAGTCACTGCCTGCCATTCTGAAAAGTACCTGTTTACTCCTACTCTTTGCTTCCTGTCTGACAACCAGTTCTCAATCCATGTCAGTACACTACCCCCAATCCCATGTGCTTTAACTTTGCACATTAATCTCTTGTGTGGGACCAGAGAGAGGTAGAGAGGTAGAGACAGAGAGAGATTAGATAGATCGAGAAAGAGATGGAGAGAGATATATAGAGACAGAGACACAGATTAGATAGAGACATAGAGATAGTGAGACATAGAGACAGAGATCGAGACATAGAGAGACACAGATTAGATATAGATAGAGATAGAGATAGAGAGCGAGAGACACACATTGGATAGAGATAGAGAGACACAGATTAGACGGAGACAGAGAGAGAGTACAGAGAGAGAGACACACAGATTAGACAGAGATAGAGACAGAGAGCGAGAGACACACAGATTGGATAGAGATAGAGACATAGAGAGAGGACAGAGAGACACAGATTAGACAGAGACAGAGAGAGCGGGACCGATTAGACAGAGAGGGAGGGACAGGGAGAGACACCCAGATTAGCGAGAGACACGGAGATAGAAACATAGAGAGACACACAGATTGGATAGAGATAGAGAGACACAGATTAGACAGAGATAGAGAGACACAGAGATAGAGGGACACAGAGAGAGCGGGACAGAGAGAGACACAGATTAGCGAGAGACACGGAGATAGAGACATAGAGAGACACACAGATTGGATAGAGATAGAGACACAGAGATAGAGGGACAGAGAGAGACACAGATTAGACGGAGACAGAGAGAGAGTACAGAGAGAGAGAGAGACACACAGATTAGACAGAGATAGAGACAGAGAGCGAGAGACACACAGATTGGATAGAGATAGAGAGACACAGAGATAGAGGGACACAGAGAGAGAGAGACACAGAGATAGAGACATAGAGAGACACACAGATTGGATAGAGATAGAGAGACACAGATTAGATAGAGATAGAGATAGAGATAGAGAGCGAGAGACATACATTGGATAGAGATAGAGACACACAGATATAGAGGGACAGAGAGAGACACAGATTAGAGAGGCGAGATTAGAGACATAGAGAGACACACAGATTAGACAGAGATAGAGAGACACAGAGATAGAGGGACACAGAGACACCCAGATTAGCGAGAGACACGGAGATAGAGACATAGAGAGACACACAGATTGGATAAAGATAGAGACAGAGATAGAGGGACAGAGAGAGACACAGATTAGAGAGGCGAGATTAGAGACATAGAGAGACACACAGATTAGACAGAGATAGAGAGACACAGAGATAGAGGGACACAGAGAGACACCCAGATTAGCGAGAGACACGGAGATAGAGACATAGAGAGACACACAGATTGGATAGAGATAGAGACAGAGATAGAGGGACAGAGAGAGACACAGATTAGACAGAGACAGAGAGAGAGTACAGAGAGAGAGAGACACACAGATTAGATAGAGACAGAGAGAGAGAGACACACAGATTGGATAGAGATAGAGGGACAGAGATAGAGGGACAGAGAGAGACACAGATTAGACGGAGACAGAGAGAGTACAGAGAGAGGGAGACA